>NW_024039086.1:0-120000 GCF_016077235.1 Cyprinodon tularosa | reverse complement strand
GACTTAAGCTGAATTTTCCTGTTTGGGACTCGGTGGGATTGGCTGGCAGCAGGGGCTTATAGGTGAAGCTGGCTAGTATCAGCACAAACATGAGGATGCAAAGAACACGCAGAGTGTTCTGCAGGCCCAGCTTCTCCAGCATGGTAGACATACAGAAAGGCAGGGTGATGGTGAAGATGCCGCTGCCGGCGGTCACGATGCCGTTCACCAGGCCCAGTCGCTTCTTAAAGTAGTGGCCCAGAATGACCAGGCTGGGCTGGTAGGCAAACGAGCAGCCGCAGGCGAACACAATGCCGTACGTGAAGTACATCACACCGAGGGTCCTAAGAGCAAAGAAAAACAAGAGGAGAAAAAAGAAAAAGCTTCAGAGTCCACACTGACGCCGCAGCCACGCCGTTTCCTGTCCTGCCATGGCGTCTCTAAGGCTAGAACATCAAATCCTGTTTGCCTCAGCGTGTCATTAATTCCTGTTCAACTGGATGTGTATCAAATGAAATACATGAACTTCACAGTGTTCAGCTGCATCAGGCTAGATCACTCGCTAGGTGCAGGGGTGGATTTAAGAAATTTGGGGCCCTAGACAAAGACAGGCAGGGGGCCCTCTGAATGGAGAAGACAATACATAAACCTCCCCATTCTACAGATAGAGAAATGTTAATAGAATAGACATCCATTATCTGTTCTAGGTTGTGTCCCTCTCTTCTCGTCCCTTTTCTTCTTGTGTTCCTCTCTATGTTTTGTACTCAGCTGACTTTTCATGCTGTCTCTAAAGGAATGAAAGATTTTTTCCAAGCACTAAGCTCGCTTAGCTGATTGCTCCTTCCTGTGTTTCCAAAAAGGCCAAAGTAAATAACCCAGTCCTTCTTTTCACTGTAGACAAGCCATGATCTGCTTCTCTGTTCTCCATTTTTCATTTGGATGAAATAATAGCTGCATGAATCATGACAGCAGACAAGATAGAGGAGAGCAGGAGGCGGGGTTACCAATCTACTTCCTCGGGAGAGCAGAGTCCGCTGCTTTTAGATGTTGGCGCCAAAGCCTCCAGTAGCAGAAAAATGTCACTAGATTTCATGCTAGGTGCTTTTTAGAAATCAAAGTGCTAGAGGGGTCTGAAAAGTTGCTAAATATAGTGACTAAAGCGCTAAGTTGGCAGCACTGCTCTTTGCATGGTTTGTTTTCAAATGGTTTGCTGCTGTCTGTTTGGACCTCTCTGAACATGTGCAGCAAATGGACTGATCCAATATGGTGGACACTGAAGGGGGGGCTGAGAAACACTTAATATTATCAGTGTTCTGATGGCTTTTTAGCCAAAGGATTTTTATCAAAAACATAATTAATGTGCACAAATAAGGAATAGTTGTATTAACCATACATGGAAACAGAGTTTTATGGGGCCCCCAGGAATTTGGGGCCCTAAGCAACTGCTTAGTATTGTCTAATGGTAAATCACCCCCTTGGCTAGGACCCCCAAACTGATGGTGAGATGGAGTGGGGACCCCCTAATTATATATAGTGTATGAAATAGTGTTCTATCAAACTGGTTCTATAGTCACTCTATTACAGATGGAGTAATGTAACTAAAGTAATTTCTCCCTGGGATTATTAAAGTATTTCTGATTCCTGGTTGATGGGACAGGTGTTGTGAATGAAACGGTGCCCAGCTTGAAAGAGCTCCTGTGTGTCGCTGAATGTGTGCATTGATGACTGAAAGACATCTTCTGCCTCCATTTATCTGTTTACTACAGTCTGTTGAATTCCTCAAGACATTTCAATTAGTGGAAAAAATGCAGGGGAGAATATTTAAAAAAGTCTAATCAACCAAAACTTTCATGACCCCCATGCAGCACCTCTGTGGACCCCCTGTTGAAGACCTCCGCCCTAAAGCTATTGGCTGAATGAATCATAAAGTAGGTCAGATGCCTGACTAGCAGGAGCCACTGAAGCCCTCTTCATCAGCACAGACAGAACGTCTACACAGCTTAACATGTTATTATTCATTTATAACTTCTATGGGGCTATCATTCTATGACTTGCATTTCTATTCTACATCTATGGTTCTTATATGCATTATAAATACGACATATAACCAGAGCTGCAGTGTTGGTATACATTATCACTAGAGATATCCCGATCCAATATTGATATCTTCATGATGTCAGCCTGAAACCCAGGTTCTGATTATATTGATCTGTATCTAACATTTCAGATAGAGGGATGTTAATAG
The DNA here is from genome assembly GCF_016077235.1 of Cyprinodon tularosa. Taxonomy (NCBI): domain Eukaryota; kingdom Metazoa; phylum Chordata; class Actinopteri; order Cyprinodontiformes; family Cyprinodontidae; genus Cyprinodon; species Cyprinodon tularosa. The sequence continues at coordinate 117,776 of NW_024039086.1, read as the reverse complement.
AAGCACCATCCTTTTAACTCAGGAGAATCACTACTATTGTAAAAGTTTATACTTAATGTTATGACTTTATCTCACAAATCGAACAGTATGACTTTATTATTGTAATAATATGACTTAATTTACGTAAAATATGTTTGTCTAAATATAACCTAAATACTCTGCTAATATATACAAAAAAAGAAAAATATTTATTTATTTATTTACCAAAAATAACTTTGATCATAAATATCAAGAAAAGATCCAATAAGTTTAACATTACAAGGATTTCTTTACTAGTTTTTGATCAAATATGAAATAAACATCAATTTAAACTGATATTTAAAACAGAGTAAGCTAAAGATGTAACCATTATTGGTTTTGGAGTCCCTTCTGCCCATCCATGCTTACTATAAAGAGGGTAATAAAATGAACAGATCAGCAAATGCCTCATAAATGTTGTTATTTTAAAAAAAAGTGCAATATATTATAACAATACATTTCAAAATAGGATCGAAAAGCTTTCATATGAAAAGTTTATTTAAGAGAAATATTTGGAAAATAAAGTCCTTACTTCTCTAATGAGAGGTCAGAACTGAACATTTATGGCCCACATTGGGGTAAAAAGATGGAAGTTCCTCTGCAGACCTCAGCTGTTATCGTTCACAGAGCCCTGCCTTTCAGAAAGTCACCTGATAAACAGTAATTTGATACTTTTATGACTTATTCAGTGCACCTAAAAACAATTACACAGCAGTTTTTTGAACCCTCACGTGCAGAGGAGCGTGAGCTCCTTGAGAATGATTAACAGCCTAATGTTAGTGCATAGAGACAGCTGGCTGTAAGGCGGAATCTAAAAGCAGAGACGGCTACTAAACTTGGACAAAATGGAGTTAATGTTTGATTTTTTCAGATGTTCAGATAGAGGCGAAGTCAGGGGTTAACATTAACTGAAACTGATCTTTAATGACAGATTTTCCTCATATAGTCGGTCTTAAAACCATCATTCAGTTCATCTGATCCTCAAACTGCAGCTGATGTTAGAAACATGCCAGAAGGCACAGCATCTCTGATTGACTTTAATCCTATGTTTTTTGCACTTTCATTCTCTCAAAAGTCCCGTTTCCTTACTTGACAAAGGAGCTGGCCATGAGGCCGATCAGGGCAACGGCAGCACCACCCACAGCAGTTATCCTGCAGCCGAAGATGTCTGTGAAGATGCTGACGATGGGGGAGCAGAAGAAGATCATCCCCATGGACAGCGAGCCCACCCAAGCTGAAACAGACATACAGAGAATTCATTAACTGTGAGGCTGTTGGTGGGAGACCAGTCAGTCAAGAGTTACAGACACTGATGATCTACTGGGGTTTTAACTGAAACCGTCACTATGGTTGTATTGTTGGTGTCAGAGGAGGAGGGGCAGACTGGATAAGATGTAAGGGCGACAGCAGATCGGCTTAATTAGCAGAGTAAACACGGTGCTGCTTTTTCTCAGATTTAATGTAAACATTTGTTGTGTATTCCACAGAAAGTGATGTTCCATTGCTCATCCAGTCCATCACAGGCTAACATGGAGACACTGTCATAAGGGCACATGATATACTTTAACCTTGTATTTGAAAGACTTGGCTGGGATTTGAACACAAGACTTTGTTGCTACAGGATAGTAGTGCAATCAGTTGCACAAAATGCATTTAATAAAAACAATAAAAAGTACTTTTTAATGGATTTTATTGTAAATTCTACTAGAAGAACAGGAATTTCTTTTGTATCACCCGATAACTTTACATCAGAGATCACAAGAATCTCATGTGGTGTCCCCCAAGGGTCCATCTTAGGGCCCCTCCAATTCAATATCTACTATTTGCTCCTCCTAAAGGGCTGGTTATCCTCCTGCAGCCAAATGTTGCAGGTATGACGCAGATATTTTTGATTTATGCCCAATATTGAAGCTGGGTCTGCACTATGTTATTCCTCGCCACAAATTAAGAGGGCCAATCAGGAACTAGCTGTGGGTCTAGATACGGCCGAGGCAGTGAGGAAGTGGGGGCAAGTTTGAGCGACAACGGAGGGACATGAGGGCAAAAAAGAGCGGGGATCCAGGTGGAAAAAGGGTCCCAGTGTTCTCGTGCACCGGATGGTGCATCGTGTAGTGTACAGGGGCTAAAGAGGGGCGACCACCTCCCCATCAGGAATCGTGAGGTCAGCAGAAAATCAAACATGTTTGAAATTCAGTCGGCCATCGTAAGGTGGTAGTGGGCAAATCACTCAGTGACCAAACAAGTATTCTTCTTCTTCCTCTCAGATGTAAACACAGAAGCATGGTGGGGGTGCAATTAGTGAAATGGAGTTCTTTCTGTAAAATTGACGGACCTAAGTAGCCATGTTTGCTCAGCCATGTCTTTGTCCAAATATGTCGTCGCCTTTTCTTTTTAGGACTTTCAGCACAAAATTCAGCCAAGGCAGCGCGTTTCACTCTAGTGAGCTTCATGTTCCTCTTGTACTCGTTTGGCTTCCAGATAGACAAGTCCAAGTAGCGCCATCACACTGCGGAGCTGAGTCCAACATGGTTTTTAGACGTACAGTGTGAGCAGGTAGATCGCATCAGAGCTTCGGGCCTCAAAGTGTGAGAACATACATGTTGAGCTGTGAACCTTTAAACCTTGTGGTTTCATCATACAGTGTGAGCTGTAGCTGCGTGCAACGATTGAAAATATCTCACAGTGAATGCCCGACTTTAGAGTGGATTCGACAGCTGCAGAAGGTCCAGAATGCTGCATGCCTGGATCTTCACTAAAACTAAGAAAGTAAAGAATATCAGCCCAGTTCTACAGTCCTTCTATGTGGTAAAGCAAAACAGAAAAAGATGTATTTTTCTGTAATATTGAAAAATAAATGATTATCTTAAGCTTTTTTCTTTATTCTGATCTGTAGATCAAACACAAAGAAACCTCCTTGCAAAGAAAGTTAACTGTGTTTGATCTTTTCTTTTTATAAGCACCAATAAAACTAGAAGCACACAATTCTAAGCTGTAAACATGTAGTAAAAATGATGTTTGTAGCTTTGGTAGAACAGGAACCTCCTCCATCTGAGGAAACATCTGCAATGTTGGTGCGTGCTTGGTCAGCAGGACTGTGAGTCTAAGGTTAAACACCACTGAGTCATCCTGCAGGAGATTCCTCTGTGCAGACGCAAGGACCAGACACAAAACAGAACAGCTCATTCTAAACAGAGAGAGAATATTGACAGAAATAGTTTCAAAGTAAAAAGTCTTCAGATAGAATAATCTGGATATGAGTCTGTTTTCAGTGTTCTCACCTGGCTTTACAGTGGATAAGATAACATCTATAGCTGTTGTTCTCAATCTAAAGTCAGATGAAACCTGTGGGAATAAGAAAAGCTGCTGGGGTCTGGGAGTCTGAGGGGGAGTCTTGTCTGCTTTTTGCGTCAGTTACTAGAAACCACTGAGAGAGACTCGGGTTTCAGGGCTGCTGTCTTCTTGACTGATGTGTCTTTAATCTGTGTGAATCCTAATCTCGCCCCATGCCATCAAGGAGCCACGCCCTCTCAGAACCCAGCAAAGGACAAATATTTTCCCATATCTCTCCTATCTTAGCTTCTCTTCATTGGCTTCCTGTTAAATCCAGAATAGAATTTAAATCCTCCTTCTCACATATAAAGCCTTAAATGGCCAAGCTCCATCTGATATCAGAGATCTGATTGTTCCTTATGTTCCTAACAGAGCACTTCGCTCTCAATCTGCAGGTTTACTAGTGGTTCCTAGAATCACTAGTAGAAGCATATGACGTACTAACAGAGCGACGACGAAAACACAACCATAAGCCAGGCTACTCTTGCCGAAATCAGTCGGGACTCGAAGAGCAAAAACATCTTTTCCTCTGAGAAAAGCCTCCAGAGCAGTGTTTTGCTCTTCTTTCAGTGAAGAAATACTCTGTAATTCCGATAAAACTTGCTCGATAGCCACGCTAATGCTAGTTTCATCGGCTGAAGCCGCCATGTTCTTTAGACTGAACTGTCGCGCTTCTCGTTGCGTCACACCTCAACCCGCCTCAAAGCCAACACTGATTAGACGTTCGTTTGGTGAACAGCTCCAAATTTTCTTTAATGGAGAGTCTCCAGACTGATCTGCGAGTGAAACCATGAAAGCTCGCGAGAGGCTATTATCCCAGTACTACAACTGTAAAAGTTTAACACCTCAGAAACTGACAATAAGTACAAAGTTAAAGTTTTAAATAATCCAATGAAGCTTATTCTGTATTTTATGGTTTCTATGTAACATTTGTTGGAGCTATGAAAAAGAGAGTATAAGCTTTAAGTAACAAAAGGATAAAAAATATATATATATTTTATTGTTGGACTGGACTGGATGACAGCAGACTGTTTAAAAGTTAAAGCTCCTCTGTATTTATTCCTAATTTAGGTCTGAACATGTGAAACAAAAACCCTTCCTTGCCCTTAACCCTCTCTGATGCTTTTAGTTTGGATGTTGGTTAAAATCCCAGCAAACCAGGAAAGTATACACAGGTGTTTGCTTAAGTTTTCCTACCCCTTAAATATCTCCAGAGTTTGTCAAATAAACATCAATCTCAATGATAGAGTCGAGGCTGCTTTTTCAGTGTTTAGACCTGTTTCTCTCCTGGATATAGCTATGGGCTCAGCTTTTACTGTGACTGAGTGCACTGGGTCAAAGCTTGTCTGTTAACTGTTTCTTTCCCAGACAGAACCACCTGTGTAGATAATTTACTGTTAGCTTCTCTAACATAGAAATACTTATAGATCAGTGCTTCTATCTTCATTTTGTATCTCTGCTTCTGTCTCCTTGAACCCCAGTCGGCCTCAGCAGATGGCCGCTCTCACTGAGCCTGGTTCTGCTGGAGGTTTCTTCCTGTTAAAAGAGAGTTTTCTCTCTCCGCTGTCGCAGCATGTATGCTGGGTGTGAGGGATTGCTGAAGAGTCAGGCTAGCAACTGTCTACTGTTGCCACATGCTTATCCAGGAGGAGCAGGTCCTGTAAAATCAATGACTAGATGCTATCAGCCGGTTTTTCTTAGAGAGAAAACTTATAACAACCTTTCTAACTGACTTGAATTAATTAAAGTACCTTGAGATTACACACTGTGATTGATGATTTAAACACTAACTGAGTAGAAATAAAATACTTTGTTAATTAACAGCCCGTATTAGTTCCATGCATCAACCCGACCATCCTCCCACTATGTTTTGAAGAGCTCCTTCCCACAGCATAATACTGCGACAACAGTGTTTTAGAAAAAAAGTCTTCCCCTTTATTTTACTTCATGGGCCACATTCTTCCACATGTTCTTTCACCCTTTAATGGTTTGAGACAATATTTAAAGATACATCATTTTTAAAATGTGTACATCTGGGTGTGCTTTGGGGGCGCAGTGGTTGGTGCACACAACCCATGTATGGAGGCCTTAGCCATCGATGCGGCCGACGGGTTTGAATCCGACCTATGGTCCTTTGCCGCATGTCTCTCCTCCTCTCTCTTATAACCCCTTTCCTATCAGCTTACTGTCCAAAAAACAGCCATTAGTGCTGTAAAAACGAAAAAAAAAAACAACTACTAAAAAAACTGGATACATCAGTAACTCACTCAGGTTACAAGGGTTTTATGACAAATTAGGGCGTCCTGTTGGCATAGCATTTGTTATGTTTGTCTTTCAAGCTTTGTTTTTGCTTGTCGTTTGTAATAAAGCAATGGTGAACAAGCCAAAGGTGTGTGGAGCTCCCATAGCTGCAAAAAAAAAAAAAGGAAAGTCCAAGATCGGGTGTAAAAAGGCACAAAAGATTTTTGGTTCCAACATGAATAAAACTCAAGTATTGCAGAGAAACCAGTCTGTCTGTTGGGGTTCGCTGAAGCTGGAGCTAAAGCTCAGGAAGCATTGTGACGTTGCTGTCAAGTTGATGCTTTCAAACCCTTTTCCATGGGGCATTACTGCACGGTCGGGACGTATTGGTTAGAACACCAATTGTCATGATCTTCTATGATAGCTGGCCTTAATTACTCATGCCTTTCATCTGCTTTACTCTTTCCAGTTCCTAATCATCATTCATCTCATCCACCTGCCAGTCTCCCTTATATTGGGCTAAATTCCAGCTATCATGGCCAGATCATTGGATGTTATTTTCTGTTCAGTCTGTTCAGTTCTGTTTATTCTAAGGTTCATGTCCTGGATCCTGGTAGGGTTTTGTGTTTGTCTCGTCTCCTGCCCGTCCACTGTTCCTTCCCTGCTGAGTCCTCTGGGTGTTTGGCTCTTTACGTGGGGAGGTTCAGTTTTTATTCCATTATGCCTGGCTCCAAGGTGGAGACCAGTTTAAAGGTCCTGCATCAAGTTCTGGTTCCACGTCCTGTCTCGGCTACCCTCTTCCACTGAGCCTGCTCTTCTGCACCTGATCCTGTCTGCTCCTGTGCGTGTCTGCCTGGTCACTCTTCTGGACTCTGAACCTGTCTGGGAGCTCTAAGATGCCCGGATGCCTGGATCCTACCTGTTCTGCCTGTTCTTGCCTGTTCTGAATCCCTGTCCCGGATGGGCTTCCTAATAATCCTCCAGAGCTGCTGCACCTATAACGGTTATGGACTGAACTGTTAAACCAGGTAAGTGACTCACTGAGATCATCATCTTCTGTCAGATGATCATGGTCACTTACCTGTGTTTCTCCCACCGTAGTGTCAGAGATTGGGCGGTGCCCCACCCCCCCTCCATAAATGAGCTGCAGATCCTAGCAGCTCCTCTTTAGTTTCAGTTTGTTTTTTATCTTAATAAATGTTTTGAACTTTCCTACTGACTGTCTCGCCTTGAATACTGGGTCCTTCTGTCCCGTTTTATGACACCAATAGCCACAATCTGGCTTTCTGGTAGTTCAGTAGTACTGCCAATAGGTGGCGCCACTTCTGTGTATATCAGCTCATGGCGCCCAGTGCTGAGGTTCTATTTAGGCTCAAAGAGGATGATCAGAACGTCCTCAGAATGGACGTTTAGAGCAAATAGCCTCAGTTGATCATAATCAACTGGTTTTTTGGCTTTTTAGGTTTAGGCATTTAATGTGACTATGAAGCTTTAAGCAGAACCTGGCCTTCTGCTCACACTCACCATATAGGGCATGAACTAAAGAGTTACCAAGGTTAGCGCTTCCCTGACCCTCTGCTTGACCTGCCGGTTAATTGTTGCCTCACACTCTCTCCGCATTTAATGGTTAAGCTTTAAACCAGATGTTCCTCCCTGACCTGCCTGCTGGGTTAAGATGCTGGTTGCTGCAGCAAGAGGATTATGTGAGCATAAATGAGGCAACTCCTTCAAGCTATTTAAATTTTCACATACCCAGAAGTTCTGGGCGAGGAGGAGGAGTAGCAACAATCTTCCAGTCTGACTTACTGATTACTCCCAAAACAGTTAATACCTACAACTCTTTTGAACATTTAACCCTTAATTTCCCTGATCCAAATTTCAAGGCAAGAAAACCTCTTCTTTTTGTAACTTTGTATCGTCCACCAGGTCCTTACTCTGAATTTTTAGATGAGTTTTCAGAGTTCCTTTCTGATTTGGTATTAAATACTGACAGGGTCATCATAGTGGGAGATTTTAACATCCATGCTGACATTGAAGGCGATAGCTTAAGAGAAGCCTTTAATGCTATCTTAGACACTATTGGCTTTGTTCAGAGTGTGAGTGGTCCCACGCATTCTCATCTTCATACTTTGGATCTTGTGCTGACATACGGCATAGAATGTGAAGAAATAACAGTATTTCCTCACAACCCTATCCTCTCTGACCACTTTCTAATAACCTTCAGGATTACTTTAACAGAGTTCTCCTCCCCCAAAAGAAGGTTCAATTTTAGTAGATCTTTATCAGATAGTGCAGTTATAAATTTTAAAGAATCTGCTTCACTTTCTCTCTCCTCTGTGTCACTGAGCAGTGCTGCAGAGTGCAAAAGCATAGCCTATTCCCCTTCAAAGGTTGATGATTTTGTTGATGGGGTTTCTAGTTCTCTGCGTATTGCCTTAGACAACGCAGCTCCTTTGAAAATGAAAACCGTTAAAAATAGAAAGCTTGCTCCTTGGTTTAATGCAGAGCTGCGTACTTTGAAGCAAAATGCTAGGAAACTGGAGAGAAAATATCGCTCCACAGGCCTGCGGGAGTCCTTCCTAGTCTGGAAAAATGGTTTACTGCTGTATAAGAGGACCCTTTGTAAAGCAAGAGCAGCATACTTCTCCTCATTAATAGAGGAGAATAAGAATAATCCTAGATTTCTTTTTAATACAGTTGCCAAACTCACCCAGAGCCATAGCTCTGTTGAACCGTCCATTCCACCTGCTCTTAGCAGCAATGATTTTATGCGATTCTTTATAAATAAGATTGATCTTATTAAAAATAAGATCATAAGCACTCCTCTATCCGCGATTGTACCTGAGGTAGTCATGGAATCTGAACCGGGTTTAGACTGCTTTGATCCAGTTGAACTCTCTGAATTAGCAAAATTATTGTCTTCATCTAAGCCTTCAACTTGTATGTTAGATCCAGTTCCAACCAGGTTATTTAAGGAGGTATTCCCTTTGATCTCCTCCTCCATTTTAGATGTGATTAATCTATCTCTGTTACAGGGATATGTACCTAAAGCTTTTAAGGTTGCTGTAATTAAACCTCTGCTTAAGAAACCGTCTCTTGACCCAGATGACTTGGTCAATTATAGACCTATATCCAATCTTCCTTTCTTATCCAAAATTCTTGAGAAAGTAGTTGCCAAACAAGTTTGCGATCACTTCCACCATAATGAACTTTTTGAAGAGTTTCAGTCTGGCTTTAGAGCTCATCATAGCACTGAAACAGCTCTGGTGAAAGTCACTAATGATATTCTCATGGCCTCAGATAATGGACTTGTATCTGTGCTCGTCCTGTTGGATCTTAGTGCTGCATTTGATACAGTTGATCATAATATTCTTTTAGAAAGACTTGAATATTTTGTTGGAATTAAAGGAACAGCACTAGACTGGTTTAAATCTTATCTATCTGATCGAATTCAGTTTGTTCATGTTAATGATAGATCTTCAACACACTCAAAGGTTACCTGTGGAGTACCACAGGGATCAGTGCTAGGACCAATTCTCTTTACTTTATACATGCTCCTATTTGGTAGAGTTATTAGACAGCATGGGATTAATTTCCACTGTTACGCTGATGATACCCAGCTATATCTGGCTATAAATCCAGATGAAGCTAACCCATTACATAGATTACAGGCATGTCTTGAAGACATAAAAACCTGGATGACTCTTAACTTTCTGCTTCTGAATGCAGACAAAACAGAAGTTATAGTGTTTGGACCAGAGTCTCTGAAAAAGAAACTGATTAGCCAGTCGCGTCATTTGGATGGGATTAAACTGATTTCAGATAATAAAGTAAAAAATCTTGGTGTTATTTTTGATCAGGACCTGTCATTTAAATCCCATATCAAAGAGGTTTCTAGAATTTCCTTCTTTCATCTGAGGAACATTGCAAAAATTAGAAATATCCTGTCCAGGGGTGATGCTGAGAAACTAGTCCATGCATTTGTTACTTCAAGGCTGGACTATTGTAATTCTTTACTATCAGGAAGTCCACAAACTGTAGTTAAAAGCCTTCAGCTGATCCAAAATGCTGCAGCCAGAGTTCTAATGAAAATGAAAAAGAGAGATCATATCTCTCATATCCTGGCTTCTCTTCATTGGCTTCCTGTTAAATCAAGAATAGAATTTAAAATCCTCCTTCTCACATATAAAGCCTTAAATGGCCAAGCTCCATCTTATATCAGAGATCTGATTGTTCCTTATGTTCCTAACAGAGCACTTCGCTCTCAATCTGCAGGTTTACTAGTGGTTCCTAGAATTTCTAAAAGTAGAATGGGAGGCAGATCTTTTAGTTATCAGGCTCCTCTCCTGTGGAACCAACTACCAGTTTTAGTCCGTGAGGCAGACACCCTGTCTACTTTTAAGGCTAGGCTTAAAACTTTCCTTTTTGATAACGCTTATAGTTAGGGTGGCTCAGGTTATCCTGAGCTATCTCTATAGTTATGCTGCTATAGGCTTAGACTTTTGGAGGACATAGGGACCCCCATTTCATCATTCTGCTTCATTCTCTCTCTGTTCTCCTATTCTGCAGAATCTGTTAGTTCAATCTCTAACCTTCTGCTCTCTCTGCTTTTCCTCAGAGTAGCTTTGCCTCGTCTGTTCCTGTTTGGCTGTGACGTCATCCTGGAAAGAAACATCAGCTGTGCTGCTTCCATTAACACCCTTGTTTATAGATGTTGGAGATCGGCCTGTTTTCCAGTGTGGTCCTGTTTCTCTGACCGTGACTGAGTGGATGTGCTCTCTTCGTCCTCTGGCATGGGAGCTGCCTTGGAGCTCGTCTGCCTGGCTGTGTGTTTCCTGGACGGGGCCGCCTTTTACAGCTGCTTTTTGTATCTCTGCTTCTGTCTCCTTGAACCCCAGTCGGCCTCGGCGGATGGCCGCTCACACTGAGCCTGGTTCTGCTGGAGGTTTCTTCCTGTTAAAAGGGAGTTTTTCCTCTCCACTGTCGCTACAAGCTTGCTTAGTGTGAGGGAATGTATATGAGGCAATGAGTCAATGCAATCAACTGGTTTTCCTTAGATAGAAAACTTTGTATCAATTTGACTGTATGATCTGGTTGAACTGTAAAGTGCCTTGAGATGACATGTGTTGTGAATTTGGCGCTATATAAATAAACTGAATTGAATTGAATTGGTTTTACTCTAACATAATCAATAAAAAATGTTTTCTAATTTCCTTTTCATCCATTTCCTATGCTCCATCCATCCCTCACTCATGAACAAGACCCCAAAATACTTGAACTCCTACACTTATCTCATTTTATTATTCATTTTTAAAATAATTTTATTACTCACTTTGATTCTATTTTCTATATGTTTCCTTATGTATAGTGCTTCATACTGTTGAATACTTAACTCAGCCTTGCTTAATGTTTACTAACCAATGCATTTAAACGACGACTGGATTTATCCTGAGACAAAATCATATAGATACAAAACCTGTTAACTAATTAGGGATCTTCTAAACGCCGTTCTTTGAACCGGATATTATTTAAGGATATAGGACTAAAAGTGAGCATTTAACAGCATGCCACAAACATTTTGCTTAACAATGATCAAACCATTTTTTGTTGCGCTTCACCATTATCCAAATACAATACAAATAAGGATAGAAATATTTTGGCCAGACTTTGGCTCTGAAGACCTCCTTTTTTAAAGTCAAGCACTGAAGAGAAGGGAGGACTGATCTGGCATGGGGAAGTGAGTTTAATCTGCTCTCATATGAGAGGAGATATCCTCTTTTTTTAAGCTACATAATGTGAACATGAAAGCCACAGAATGCCTCAAACAAAACAGGAAATTACTGCTGAGGTCTGCCAGCCGTCTCCATTTAAACGCATTTACGCTTCAGACTAAAACAAAATTCAAAAATGTAATATTCTGGGTCTTTCTGCTCCGGTGACATCTATCAGAAGCCACAGGCGCTCCACTGGTGTCCACGTCTGGTCTGCCTGCTCAGATAGAGGCTTTCCTGGAAACTCCAGATATGAACCTGCTGACCTCAGAAAGGAGCAGCAGAATAATGCTGGGAAACTGCTACCTGTCAGCCTTGTATAAAGATTAGGCCATGACTGGAAACATGTCACTCACTGGACATTTCAGCAGGTACACGTGTCGCCTGTTATATACAGAAGCATAGAGGGGAATGTTTTCTGCATGTCAGAGGTTACAGCTGAGAATAAGAGACTGAGGCGACCTTTTCCTGACACGGTTCAGGCTCTTCAGTAGAGAAAGACCAACGCATCGGCTGCTGATATTAGCAGGTTTTCTTGTATCCCCATTGGCCCATACATGCATGTGTTCACTGATTCATTAGTGCATTCAGCAGCCATGCTTTAACATCACCTGCAGCTCATGCATTGCTGCTCCTAGGGCAGCAACTAACGACTATTTTGGTAATCAATTAATCTGTCAATTAGTTTTTAGATTAACTGATTAATAATCGGATAGAAAAAGTTCCTTAAAGATGATTTTTTTTAAATGAAATTAAACCAGTTGAGGAGTTCTAGATAGAGAATATTGACAGATAAAAAGTTTATTATCTTAAAAGCAAAATGTACATATTTGGTATTGCTTTCCAAAGTGGGTCGCTCTGTCAGCTAAAGGCACCTCTTAGAGAATCTATACTCCAGATAACGATTAATCAATTACTAAAACAGTTGATTATTATTTTAATAATCGATTAATCCAATTAAATGTTTCAGCCCTAGCTACTCCCTACATTTTCTACCCATTCAGTTGTTTATTTATCTTTTTTAATTGAAACTAGTTTACATTTTCCTATCATTATTTTAATCATGTATATGGAGAAAGAAACAGCAGGAATCAGACCAGCAGAAACGAACTAGAAATAAGTAAAAATGTCTTAAATTATGTGTATTAACCTTTAATTTGAGTAGGTAAATTTGATGATCTGCCAATGTCATTAGTATTTTTTACTCTTAGAATAAGATAATTAGGTAATATGCACTTGAAATAAGACAATGCAATAGTTTTTTTCTTATTTTAAATGTAAAAGGTGTTGTTCTATTGGCAAAGTATCTCTATGACCTCCTTAGATTCAAGAAAAAATGCATTAATTTTAAGAAAAAATGACTTATTTAGAATTTTTGCAGTGTGCATATGTTGGGGATCCATTAGACTGAGGTTAAATAAAATCCACATCAGCCCTAACAAACAGTCAATTTCTGCCTTTAGATACCAATTAATGATGTTTAATCGACACAGCCTTCCTGAATGCTGTCGTGTCCAACAGTCTACCCGTTTTTTGGTGGCCACTTTGAATCATCTCAAACCTTTTTTTAAACATGACAAACAGAGGATTGGTTCAGAACACCTTGGTAAAGAGAGTCTCATGTGGATGCAACAGTTAAAGTCCAGGATGATGCAATCAAACGTCCCAGCACATCTGCAGCCTCAAGCAATGGTTTCCAGTTCTATCATTAGGAGAATATGAATAATAATAAAAAAAAAAGCTATTTTATTTGCAATTAACAAAATAGCAGGTCAATGTATTCATGTAGTTGCACACAGAAAAATATGTGTCCTGTACGACTATTTAATAGAAAAAAAAATTTAAAATCTTTAGGTGGTTTAATAAAACTTTAACAGCAGTGTCTAAAAGGTTTGCTTGCAGGCTGAAGCAATATTAATATTTGTTTGTTTTTTTTTCTTGTTCAACACTGAACTCATCACAATATTTAGGTAAAACAGCAAAGTCCTCACATTTTCTTTTAATCTCGAAATCATTGTAGATTTTAAATAGTAAAGTCCTGCAGGTTTGCTTGATTGAAAGAAAAACTACAAAGTATTTACTTTTTTAATATTTACTTTGTGTTTTGGCAGCAATGAGAACTTGGCAGCTTCTTACTTAATTCCTCCGGTTTTAATTAATCTATCAAAGTTTGTTCACTAAAATCACTGGATGTTTGTTTTCCTGTTTGCATTTAGAATAAAACTTAAAGCAAAAACAGGATAAAACGAGAAAATAATGTGTTGTAACTTACATTTTCCTTTTTAAGAAGGTTTTAATTTTTCTATACGGATTTCTGAATCTAATATTTTTCTAAAAAGCGAAGCTAATTTTGTCCATTCTGAGCTTGTAATCAAAGGCCACATAAAGTTCATCTGAGGGCTGCAGTTTGGGAACCACTGACCTTTATCTGATTATTAAAGAGCCAGTTTAAGTTCATTTTAAAAATACTTCTACAGCTTTATTGTTTGAATTTGCTTTTGGAAAATTTTGTCTTCCAAAGAGCACCTTTGGTCGTCACATTTGGTTGTAACTTTATTGCTGAAAAACAATAAATCGGATTAATCAGTTATTGAAATAACTGTCAACTAATTTATTAATCAATTAATCATTAACTGGAATATAGAGACTAAAACATACCAAAATTGTAAAAAACAAAAAAAAAACAAATATGTAAATATTTTGCGTTTAAGATTAAAAAAAGTTTTCCGTCTGACAATATAATTTATCCAACTCCTCAAGTGGAAACCTTTTATTTTCATCTGGTTTGCATCCATTAAAAAAACTTCTTTAAGGAACCTTTTCCTATCTGATAATTAAATGATTAATTGTAAAAAAAAAAAAAAATAGTCGACAGATTAATGATTTAGAAAATGGTAATTGTTTGCAGCCCTAGTTGTAACTGATCTAAACTCACCAATCAGAGACTTTAATTGGTCTCTCATGCTTACACCTCATTTTGTGAATAATGCCAGAGGACTACCTTTGGAATTGCTGATGTCTCTAATAGACGAGCACAATTCATTTTGAAGCAAAGTGGAGGAGGATTTTTAAACGGTTTAAATAAACAGCCAGTAAGTACAGTCTGTTCCAGGGATGCGTTGACTTCAGACGGAATAAGGACAGACTTCATCCGATGCCCAAAACCACTGACCAGCGACCAAGGACAGAGGAATCGGGTAAATAGTTATATTTGTCATGGCCAACGTGATCTCTGATTGAAACAGCTGATGTATTGACCTTACATAGTGAGTAGTGTCTCTTATGAAGGAAGCCGCGGTGATACTACAACCTAAAGCAAAGGGATGGCTCAACTATAACTTCAGATCTTCAACACCTGCCAAGATAAACAACAGAGGGACAATGATCTAAGTTCACACAGATATGGCATCAAATCCCAAAGCAGAGGAGAAGTTCATGCTGAACACAACTGTTTAAACGCTGAGCAAAGGGAGGGTGTTGCTAGTCTGGAACACACACCGAGCACATTCCTACTAAAATAGAAGGAAAGCACAAAGAACAGAAACACATCAAAGATGCTCTTCAAACCTGTGGATACCCAAACTGGCCGTTTTTCAAATCAGTGAGGAAATCCAAAAGACACGCAGCAGAAGATAGCAGTGAGAAAATTAAACACAAAAACGTCAACATCCCAATTGTTGCTGGAGTCTCTGAAAAACTCAAGAGGATTTTCTCCAGACACAAAATCCCAGAACATTTCAAACCAAACAAGACCCTTAGACAGACACTAGTGCATCCTAAAGACAAAACCCCCAGACCGAATATGAGTGGAGTAGTGTCTGCTGTTCACTGCAGTGAGGAATGCTCTGATCTTTATATTGGAGAAAGCAAACAACCTCTCCACAGACGCAACGCCCAACACAGAAGAGCGACCTACTCGTCTGTGGTACATCTACACCTTGTTAACAAAGGACATTCTTTTGAGGACCAGAATGTTCACATTTTGGATAAAGAAAATAGGTGGTGAAGGAAGCCATCTATGTTAAGAAAAAACAACCTTAAACAGAGGGGGTGGACTCAGATTTAAGCTTTCAAAAACCTACAATGCAGCTATTGAGTTAATTCCTTCCCGCTATTATCACAAACCCCAACCCCTTTACGGGGGAACAGAAGACCTTGTCTATTCAGCCAGACCAACAATTCCCTTTATTGACCCCCCTTTTAGAGACATAGACAGGTATGGGGCATTGCAGGCTAACAAAAGAAACCTAACAACCCCCATTCCAAAGAGTCGGACCCCTTCGTCTGTTTCAATTTGCATGTTTTCTACACAAAAACAAGGCTTTATTGGGCTGCTGTATAAACCCCTGAACTCAACGCTATTCCTGACATTTTGAATTGAAAAAGCTTCCTGGATGGGAATTGAAACGTCTTCAAACTCAGAAACAAAGTCCAGTGGATTGTTTTTTTTTTTTTTTACATTTCTGAAATTAGTTTGGAGGTTTTTTTATGAGGTGACATTAGGGCACAACAATATCACAATAATTTTACTTACGAGGCTGTTTTTGTATTCCTATTCAGAATTAATAATGTAAAAACATTGGTGTTTTTTTTAAATCAGGACTTGTCATTTTAAACACATTATTCTTGTTATCTAGGAGTTTTCCTTTTAACCGTCATTGCTTGCATGCACAGTATGAGGGATTGATTTAAAGTAAATGACACAAAGGAAGCAACCACCTTCACTTATACAAGTGCATCTTCCAAAGTTAATGACTGAATGCAAACAACTGGTTCTCCTTCAATGGAAAACCCTCAACTGATTGGCTGGATTAGAACAGCACACGCCCCCTTCTTTTTCTGTTTGGCTAATACTTTTTAGTTTCAGAGCGCCCCTTTGGTTGACAAACGCAAGAGGGATTCCGATTGTCTTTTTTAAATTTATTTACCGTCAATTTATATTCGAGTTATTTACAAGGCGGAAATCCAGCCTGGGGCCGGAATACTTTAATCTCTGCATATCAATTCGCTCCATGTTTTTTTTTTTTCTCCCACACTGTTTACATTTGATCACTGCTGCACTTTATGGAATGAAATTCACTGTCTGCAATAAGTACACAAAATGACAATAAAAATTGTCTAAGTTGTGGTTTTCCTTACAATACAGAATAGTTCAGATCCAAACAAGTCTGTGTTCGACTGGTCTAGTCAAACTCCAACCAGGAATCTCTGGTAAGTCTTGAGCTTATTAAAAAACATCTAAACTTCTTAAATCTTCCTTTATAAAATAACCGTAGAAGTCATGAATGATTTCTCCTCCAGCTGTGCTCATAAAATGCAGTTTGGGGTTTGAATCGTCTGAGAAACACAACCACAAACATGTAAGCTGCTGAAATGTATCCTGTCTTGTTGCTCAACATTCATAGTCATGGTTGAAGCGGTGCTTGTAGTAAAACCTGAATTTAAACTGTTGTGATCTTTCATGGTAAAGCTCTACTGTTCCAGAAGTGCCTCCATCTGTTTAATGCAACAACATTCAGGTGTTTTTTGGAGCTGCAGTCTGTTGTACTGTTGAGTTTTCAGCTGCTGTGCCTCGGTTACAGTGGGATACCCCCCGACCGTGGCCTCTTGGTGCTGCAGTTACACATCTGGGCTGCTGTGTGCCTTCCTCTCTACAGCAGCAGCTGGAAGCATTTACAACCAGCCGACCTCATTTGAGGCCGAGGATGGAAGAGTGGTGACATTATGTGCTTTTTTTTTAACTGTGTGTTACGTGTTTTCCGTCCCTGTTCTGCAGGAAGTCAAAGCTCCTGTTTGATGACACGGCAAACAAGTCTGACAAAGTTGCAGATTAATAGACGGCTGAGTGTGGCGTAGAGATGAAAACACTTCATATGCATGCCTGGAATGACTGCGGAGTTCTGCGTTGGAAGAGGACCATCTGAAAAACGTTAAATGGGAGTAGAGTTTCATGTGGGGGGGAAGGGAGAGGGGTGGTCTGCTGAAGCCAGCTGGTGATTGGGGGAGATTATCACCCACCCACTTTTTAAGAGCGGCATCTGGAGATGGTATGATATACAGTGTAGACACGCCCCTCACATGGATTTAACTCTTTATCCACATACAAGCCAACCTGGTATCTAAATTATAGGGTGAAGAAAGAACCATGTGTGACTTCCTTTTATATAATTCCCCTTTAAATCATTTTAAACAGAGGGCTTCTTTTTTAATTTATGTCTTATTTTGGAAAGAGTGTATTTTTTAGCTTAAGCAAAGTGATTCCCAAGGAGCTACCATTTGAGATTGGACATGAGTTGGATGGATTAAGCGAAGGATGACTCCTTTCAGTTCTAATGGATGTGTTTCCTTTCAAACTGATAAACGAAATGATGGCTAAAACATTGCTAACAGAAGCGCTGGAAAGTAGATAAACAACTGATCCAGTTCTAGATTTTCATAAGAAAAACAGTCAGACCATAATTCATCATTCCGACCATTTATGTGTAATCAGGGCTTAGGTTGAAAGATAAAACCACAGTCACATGTATCTGCGGTTCAAAGTCCTGTAAACCAAACCTGCGTGCAAAATCAGAAACATTTTTGCATGTGCAATTTAGACGAGGAAGCTGCTCGAAGCTGCTCGTCTTAAAATCTTGTTTTTTTTTCGTTATCTTATGCAGGCCAGCTAGCAATACGTCAGCCTGAATGCCTAAATTCGGCCAATCATATATCAACGGTCATCTGTCAATCAAATATTTTCGGTCATAGCATCTTGATTCATATGTCGCAGCTAATATACCCAACAGTTGAAATAAGAATCTTCGGAAAGCAGTGATAAGTGTTACTGGTGTATAGTTGGAAAGCGAATTGTTGGTCGTCTCTCAATTCACAAGATCGCAAATATGGACTCCTGTCCTCGCCGAGTCTGTTCTAGAGAAGAACACAGGAAAGTGTGGACTCGGGGAGAACAGGAGCACACAGCATATATATGGGTCAATTGGAACAGATGCGTACTGATGACATCACCACACGCTCGGCTCGTCTGGAGCTGCATTTCACCTCCTGATATTAATAGTCTCTAGATAATAATAAATTCCGACTTTTTTCATTTATTGGGGGAATAATAATGAACGCAGTCAGATAAACACAAATCAATTGAACATTTTGCCAAATAAAACAAAAAAATCTCCATCAGAGCCACGGCTATGCAGAGAGAGGTCTGCTGCAGACGGGCTAACGTTAGCCCTGACTGCCGTTACCCATTAAGTCTTTAAATGGGCCATATAATGACGCTTAAAGGCACAATGTTCTCGCCTCAAATGATCTTAAAACGTACTTTTATAGAACAAAGGAAACAGAAAAGAGAACTTTTAACTTTAGCTTCATTGAAAGGAGACGGAGGAGACTTGTCCATAATCGCCGACACTAAACTCTCCTCCTCTTGCATGTTTCCTCTGTCCATAGCGTTCCTTGACAGTGTCGTTTCTAAGTAGCCAATTTAGTGCTACTTGGTCCCAATGGAATTTCCCATTGGGAACCTACTACCACTAAGTTGCTAACTGGTTAGCAAGATGCTTCCGCGAACCTTCCACCACAACAATCCCGCCCCCTTGATAATCGACCAATCACATTCACTTTATTCACTCATGTAAAGTCGTGCACCACTCGGGAGAATTCGGAAATGCAACTTTTGGAACAGCCGTTTCCCTACGACTTTAAGGGTATAGCGGGACATGTTCTTTTCCTGGGTGGATCATTTAAATAATTGGGCCTCCTAATTGTCGATCATTCTGCTGATAGGTTTACGTAAGACCATCCAATGTCCTTGTGCCACTACCTATCCTTTTCTGCGCACTTTCAGGCGTATATCTGTGGTGATTTGAAAATGGCCGAGGTTCGTAAGGGAATAAAATGTGTCTAGGAAGTTTATGAGAAGAAAAGAATGGCCTCAAGGAAAGAAACAAAACCAGAGTGTTTTTGGGAGATTCATTCACTGGATGGTGTACAATGAAACGCTGATGCCTCAGTTGCATAGTTTCTACTGTACAGGTAAAGTTTAGCATGCTATATGGAGTAATCCATTTCACATGAGTGCTTGTAAAACCAGGAGAAATGGGCTAGTGCACGTTTTTGCATGCGTTTAATAGGCGTTCTCTCTCGGGAGCGGGTACAGGGTTGTGCATGTGCAATTACTTTTTTTAAGTTGATAGGGGGCGGGTCTTTTAAAATATTGCGGAAATCCTCCACTATACCTTTAATCTTTAACTTTTAACATTGCTTTCATCTCATTCTTTTTTCTGTTTTGTGAGTATGAGATACTTATATGTAAAGAGACTGTAGGGCGTCCACTTATTGCATATTGTAGGTGATCTAAAAAGATTGCATACAAAATGAAAAACCGACTCACTCCGCCATACAGTCACTTTACATACAAGGATCCCAATAAGTTATGGAGCCAAATGCACTAAGCCCCTGATATCACAGCATCTTTGCTTCAGAGAAATGCACATGGCAACAGGGGAGTCAGTTCTTAAACAGGGCCCATTGCCTCTTGGAAAGCGTGATGAAATATAAGTCTGTTACAGACATTTTCATGTGTTCTACAAACACTGGACTTTTGTTTGGCACGTTGCAGAAGCACGTTAGGTCTATTCCTTCCTGACATTTAGCAGAAAGAACCGTCTCTTAGCTACATTCTTGGCAGCTTCCTATAAACAACGAAACAACATCAGGAGGAAGCTGAGGGAGACACACTTCAAGATAACAATGCCAAACAGAATGAAGGGAATAAACAGCTTTCTTTATTGTATAACTGAGAGCAGAATAATCTTTAAACTAACCAGGGTTTCTGTCGACCAGTAAGGGGGAAGTGTTGGCCTAGTGGGTTAGTGAAGGTTGCAAGTACCCGGTTTGATAAATAACTTATAGCCTCAAAGCTATTAGATTTAAGAAGAAACTTTTGGTACGTCTGTAAAGGTAAGATGTCATAGAATGGTTTTCTGGTGTCAGCACCATTGTAGCTTTGACCCTGCCTGAAATATTAGGGACAAAATACAAAATATTTTGCATTTTTTTGAACCTCGCCAAAATTTTCTTTGAAATAAACATTGCAAAACACTACCAAAATATTATGTATAGCACAAAAAAGTAGTACAGACTTTTAAATCTAAATGTTGTGTAAAAATATACAAAATGTGGACTCAATCAGATGAATCATATTTATTTTAGAATGGTATTAGTGAGAAATTTCTTAGGCGGAGGGGCCAGTTTGGCACATTTATCCATAAATGTCACCAAACTGTGCCAAATATGTTTTTTACATCAATACTGGGGGTTTGGTAAAGTTACGAGGTCATGTAGCAGCTGGACCCGCCGGCGGGTCCGTAGGGTTCAAGGGGTTAAGCTAAAGTGGAAATGTGTCAGCAGTCGTCATGAAAAGGAGGAAGGAAGCGGACCGCTTCTGAATGTTAGCTCGCTTAGGATAGGAACCTCCCAGCATTTCTATGGAGCTGCATGGTTGCCCACAACCCATATGGGCACTTAGTTGAACAAAAATATATTATTTCATCACATGTGATCCATGCAGGGCCATTGGAAGTCCTTTTGAACGGGGTGTTGTGAAAATAGTCTTTTCTTTTTTTGGACAAAAGACCTATGAGCCTATAGGCCTATTTAAGATACAATAAAATATTTAAAAAGATTGAAATTAGCTACTTTACTGTTAAATACACTTCAGTGCACGCAACCGGGGTCTGTAACACACAGACATAATCAGTCCTCAGGTGGATATATGTGCTATTAAATAAACTTCACAATAACATTATAACAATGTAGATTTGGTCAGCTGGCATGAACCTGAGTCACTGCGTTTATGTCACACAGGACTCTATTAGCTTCAAAATCCTTTTACGCAAGATCAAAATAGATCAAAGATCAAAATAACTCTCTAAAATACTATTGTTACGTTAAACTGCACGAATAGATATGTCTTTGAGCTACAGGCAGTGTAACCTAGACTAGGTTGGGTTGAGATCAGGGGCGGATTTAGGAAATTTGGGGCCCTAGGCAAAGACAGGCAGGGGGCCCTCTGAATGGAGAAGAAAACACATAAAACAGCCCCATTCTACAGATAGAGAATGTTAATAGAATAGACATCCATTATCTGTTCTAGGTTCTGTCCCTCTCTTCTCGTCCCTTTTCTTCTTGTGTTCCTCTCTATGTTTTGTACTCAGCTGACTTTTCATGCTGTCTCTAAAGGAATGAAAGATTTTTTCCAAGCACTAAGCTCACTTAGCTGATTGCTCCTTCCTGTGTTTCCAAAAAGGCCAAAGTAAATAACCCAGTCCTTCTTTTCACTGTAGACAAGCCATGATCTGCTTATCTGTTTTCATTTGGATGAAATAATAGCTGCATGAATCATGACAGCAGACAAGATAGAGGAGAGCAGGAGGCGGGGTTACCAACCTCCTCGCTCTGGAGAGCAGAGTTTTGTTTTTGTGTCTGCATGACCCGTTTTCTTGTTCTCCTGTAAATTATTTGTTTTAATCATACCATGCTGCTTCCTATCACCCATTTAGGTCCCTAACAGTTTATGACAAAAATATGCTCAAATAAATTTGATTCTTAGGTCTTCCTCCCCTTTATGGAGTAATAAGAAAACGTTTTAACCTCGGGTGAAACTGGATAATAATAACTGAAGAGAGCCATGGGAAACGAAGGAACATAGAAAGTCATTCAAGTCAAATATAGTACATGTTTTATTTGTGTTTTAGGTCTCCATGTTGCAGTCTGCAGACATCCAGAGTCCAGACTAATTGTCCTCTTATACGACTCTGGATCTGGTTATGTTGGCTCTGTGTGCGTACGCATGGCGCTGTCCATGATCTATGGTGCTGTCCATGATCTATGGTGCTGTCCATGGTATGGTGATGATGATTTTTAGACCAGTTTCCTTCAACAATGTTGTTATATAATAGCAAAATATGAACATGTTTTGCTAAAAGTGGACGCAGATCTAGAGGTGTCAAAAATTAGAGAATAAACCAAAACACTCTTAACCGTCATTGTTCCCAACAACCTCAATAAGTTTTACTTTCATGTGGATTTTTGCACAGTTTCTACCTTCAGTCAGTTAAATAACATGCTGCTGTCATTTTGCACATCTCTGATGTTGCTGCTATTTTAAAATATCCATGACTGTAAAAATGTCCATAGCTGGATATTGCTTATTTATTCTCCAGGTGCACAGTTTGATATTGTTAAAACACTACTGTTAACTCACTATTTTGGTATTTTTATTCAGCTTTCTAAGGTCCACATTTGTGTGACTATTTTTTCTATAACCTTTTGCTGCTGTAAACACCAGAATTTCCCCATTTTGGGACAATAAAGGGATTTTTTAATCTATTCTATTCAATTTTCTACTCTAAAAGTCTGGATAGTTTCTCAAAAAAGCAACAGCAGAAATGATTTGTCTGCTGTGTGTCTACACTAACCAGGCCAAATAAAATGTGGAACACCAGGCTTCTCTGTCACTAAAATGTACAATCAAACGTTTTCTTTTTTCAGATCATTAAATAAAAAAATAAAAATAAAAAAAACTTTGAAAATCAATATTTCAAGCCAAGAGTATCATTGGAATCCCGGACAAGACCCTATTATCTTGGTAACATTAAAAATATGGATATTTTGATTTAAAAAAAATGAATGTCAATGTAATAACAAGAAACGCCGACATGCCAAAATATATATAAGTGCTTCTATAAAAAATTAATGAAGAACACTCTGAGAGTGAAAGAAACACATTTCTTTGGTCCAACATAACCTTAGAGGCATTAATGCTGATACTGGCACTTACACTTTTTAGTTTATAAACCTAAATATAATTGTTAAGTAGGCTTATTAGCTTTTTAACTTTACTTTTTACCTTTTTATTTAGTTTTTTACCTTTTTTTTCAACTTAATTTACAGCAGGTAATATATCATTCAAGGACTCATCTAATTGGTCAAAAGCCAAAATAAGATGTTTGTAACGTTTATGCAAGTGATCAAAAACTGTAACTTGCCCCATAAAGGCGTAAGGCCAAAATAGAGTCCATCCAACTGACCAGATAAAGAGTGAATAAGACTGCATCCAAGCCGCCCTTTAAAAGTCTTCTATTCCCCTCACTGACATGATGACTGCACCTTTTTTTTCTGCAGCTTCAGTATTAACCCTTAATATCTAAGATAGACTTTATCAGTGGGCAACCTTCACCGGCAGCCAAATGCTGGGTTAAATATTAACCTCTGTATGCTTCAGATATGCTAAGCTCTGCTGGAGCCACCCAGCTTTCTGCTTTGGGGCGGTTATAAACAAAACAACACAAAGAGCACCTAAAGCTGAGCATCCTTCCTCTTCTGATCCATTAAGTGTTTTTGTATTGGCTCCCTCCATGGAGCGTCTATATTATGAGTGGAGGAAACAAGCCCCTTCTCTCCTGTTTATGTGCAGCGGGGTCACAGTCAGGTTTCAGGCGTTCCCAGGCACTGATACTAAAACAATATCTTCCTTCCAACAGTGCAGGCACATCCTTGGCCAAACTTCCTTTTTTATCTTTCATTTCAAACCCCATGAATATATTCCATTTAGCCCAAATATGGTTGTTATCGACTGTCTGTGAATGTCATCAAAACAGTAAACGCCTCCTGGTGAGTTCAGAGGAAAAACGAACAAATACTGTTGGGTTTTTATGGCACTGTGCCGATAAATAACCGCATGTGGCAGAAGCAGAGGGAGGGACGGACGGCGGAGACGACTAGGGCCGACCATCGGCCAGTCTATGGACTGGATGTTCCCGCCCCTGCAGCTCGCTCTCTGATTGGCTGAGCGTCAACTGGTGTGTCCAGTCTGTGTCAACATAAATCCAGCCAACAGAATGGGGTCGGGGGGGTAGGTGACTGATTTTACACTTTCACCTATTGGGATAAAATCATCAGTCGTCACTGTTTAAATAAGTAAACTCTCTTTACATTCTGAAGAGTTTTGGATCAGGTGTCAGTTAGCACTAACCTAGACTAATTTGGAAAAGAAGTGTGGCGTAATTTAGATCTGATCACGAGCAAAAGTAAGCAGCCTTATTAGAAATGTTGGCCGTTTGCTCAGCGGATGCTGAAGGAAACTGGAAAAACAATCTACAAATAAGTAAAAATCTCTTAAACTAAGTGTATTTACCCTTAATTTGAGTAGCTAAATGAGATAGTTTGCTAATGGAAAGGGTATTTTATTATTAAAATAAGATTATTAGATAACAGGTACTTAAAATAAGACAAACCACTTGTGTTTTCTTATTTTCAGTGTAAATTGTCTTGTTCTATTGGGCAAAATGTCCCTTTTACCTCCTCAATCCAAGAACAAATGCACCTCTTTTTAAGAAAAAATGACTTATCTAGATATAGATTTTTTTCCAGTGAGGAAAAGGTTCAGAGCAGCTGCAGATCTTCCCAGGAGAAGGTTCATGGTGAGGTCACACTATGCAATGTTCTCAGATACACTATATTGCCAAAAGTATTTGCTCACCTGCCTTGACTCACATATGAGCTTAAGTGACATCCCGTTCCTAATCCATAGGGTTCAATATGACGTCGGTCCACCCTTTGCAGCTAGAACAGCTTCAACTCTTCTGGGAAGGCTGTCCACAAGGTTTAGGAGTGTGTTTATGGGAATTTTTGACCATTCTTCCAGAAGCGCATTTGTGAGGTCGCACACTGATGTTGGACGAGAAGGCCTGGCTCTCAGTCTCCGCTCTAATTCATCCCAAAGGTGTTCTATCGGGTTGAGGTCAGGACTCTGTGCAGGCCAGTCAAGTTCATCCACACCAGACTCTGTCATCCATGTCTTTATGGACCTTGCTTTGTGCACTGGTGCACAGTCATGTTGGAAGAGGAAGGGGCCAGCTCCAAACTGTTCCCACAAAGTTGGGAGCATGGAATTGTCCAAAATGTCTTGGTATGCTGAAGCATTCAGAGTTCCTTTCACTGGAACTAAGGGGCCAAGCCCAGCTCCTGAAAAACAACCCCACACCATAATCCCCCCTCCACCAAACTTTACACTTGGCACAATGCAGTCAGACAAGTACCGTTCTCCTGGCAACCGCCAAACCCAGACCCGTCCATCAGATTGCCAGATGGAGAAGCGCGATTCGTCACTCCAGAGAACGCGTCTCCACTGCTCTAGAGTCCAGTGGCGGCGTGCTTTACACCACCGCATCCGACGCTTTGCATTGCACTTGGTGATGTATGGCTTGGATGCAGCTGCTCGACCATGGAAACCCATTCCATGAAGCTCTCTGCGCACTGTTCTTGAGCTAATCTGAAGGCCACATGAAGTTTGGAGGTCTGTAGTGATTGACTCTGCAGAAAGTTGGCGACCTCTTCGCACTATGCGCGTCAGCATCCGCTGACCCCGCTCCGTCAGTTTACGTGGCCTACCACTTCGTGGCTGAGTTGCTGTCATTCCCAAACACTTCCATTTTCTTATAATACAGCTGACAGTTGACTGTGGAATATTTAGGAGCGAGGAAATTTCACGACTGGATTTGTTGCACAGGTGGCATCCTATCACAGTTCCACGCTGGAATTCACTGAGCTCCTGAGAGCGACCCATTCTTTCACAAATGTTTGTAAAAACAGTCTGCATGCCTAGGTGCTTGAATTTATACACCTGTGGCCATGGAAGTGATTGGAACACCTGATTCCAATAATTTGGATGGGTGAGCAAATACTTTTGGCAATATAGTGTATTGCGCAATTCAAAACGTTTTATTTCAGGCTCCGCCAGCATCAGTTAGCACTGGACATGTTAATGTAAAAGTTAAAATGTTAAAATAAAAGTTAATTTAGGCTGCCCCATATAATAAAGACTTTTCAGTTCCTTGTATCAATTTCAAAAACAAAACATTTTACCTAAAACAATTAAGTATATACTGCTATATACTGTGGTATATAGCACCACAGAGCCCTGTTTCGGTGCAACGCAGCGCCATATCTGTAGTGTTGGCAGTCACAGTGGAATACGGGAAATGACTCAAACCCCAAACAACATGGATACCAAAATAAATAAATGATCTGATGAAGATATACAGCACTTGCTGTTTTATCTATACATGTAAATTTTGATAATTGGGAAAAATATCCTAATATAAAGTGATATTGCAATATCATGATAATATTGTATCTTGACCTGAGCTACCTCTATAGTTATGCTGCTATAGGCTTAGACTGCCGGAGGACACAGGGACCCCCATTTCATCATTCTGCTTCATTCTATCTCTATTCTCCCAGTCTGCAGAATCTGTTAGTTCAATCTCTAACGTTCTGCTCTCTCTGCTTTTTCTCATAGTAGCATCATCTGGTCTGTTCCTGTTTGGCTGTGACTCCATCCTGGAGAGAAATATCAGCTGTGCTGCTGCCATCAACACCTTTGTTTATAGATGTTGGAGATCAGCCTGTTTTTCAGTGTAGTCCTGTTTCTCTGACTGTGACTAACTGGATGTGCTCTCTTCATCCTCTGACATGGGAGTTGGCTCAGAGCTCGTCTGCCTGGCTGTGTGTTTCCTGGACCGGGCCGCCTTTTACATTTGCCTTTCATATCTCTGCTTCTTTTTCTATGTCTGCTTCTGTCTCCTTGAACCCCAGTCGGCCTCAGCAGATGGCCGCTCACACTGAGCCTGGTTCTGCTGGAGGTTTCTTCCTGTTAAAAGGGAGTTTTTCCTCTCCACTGTCGCTTCAAGCATGCTTAGTGTGAAGGATTGTATTTGAGTCAATGAGTCGATGCAATCAACTGGTTTTCCTTAGATAGAAAACTTTGAATCAATGTGACTGGATGATCTGGTGAACTGTAAAGTGCCTTAAGATGACATGTGTTGTGAATTGGTGCTATAGAAATATACTGAATTGAATTGACCCAATAATTGTGACATTTGTCGTATCGCAACACCCAATTTATATATTTTTTTAAAACAAAGCGGCGCGTGTATGACGTCATCCGTGGGCGCCGGACTGGAGTTGTGACAGGCAGCCCGGGCCAAAGGCGGCTACGCTCTACCCCTTCTATTCATTCTAGCTAATCTGAATCGTTCAATTCCTTTTGGAGAGCGAGATCATCTGTGGTAGCAGCACTAGACATCTTCCAGGCTTGTGAGGAAAACTAGCAGCAGTTCAGCAGAAAGGAAGAATGAATGGTAGCCGGTGCACGTGGATGACATCATACACACTTTTTTTTAAAAGATATAAATATAAAAAATATAACTGCGGATGTCTGGGGGACAGTGATTGGCCTACATGTTATGAATGCTGGTGTACCAAAAAGGATAAATGATGAACAGTTTAGTTTGTGCCTTCAAGTTGTTGCCCATTGGAAGACGTTACTTGGATATAACCTAACCGAATATCTTCAGAATGGCTCTAAATGACACAAAACTAATATGGGGGAGTAGAACATGATGGAATAACGTAAAATCAAGGGCCCAAAGGAAAAAAAACGGTGTTCCCCTTTAAAGGGACTAAAAATATTAATTTGTAACATTACAAGGAGTGGACTGTCACACATTTCCTAAACTGAAGAGAATTAACCCTGGAAAACAAAATCTGAAAAGAATAAAACACAATATGAAGGAAAAAATAAAGAAAAAAAAAGTATTTGGAAAAAAAAAAAAAAAATGAAATTTAGGAAAAATTATGAAAAAATAAAAAATGTTATAAAATTATTTTTAAACATGAAAAGAAAATTTACTTTTGAAAAATAAAATTAAAAAAATAAATACATTTAACAAACATTTTGAAAAATTAAATAAAAAAAAAAACAGAATTATTCAAAAAATGACAAATAAAAACTGAAAAGGAAGAAATTGAAGAACATTTTTTTTCTTTAAAAGCACAAAAATACGGCAAATTTACTCTCAAAACCTTTTATTGATAAGACGTTTTTCAGAGTTTATTTTCAGGATTGCATTTTTCTTTACAAATTTTCATTTACAAAACTTGTTCTTTGCTTGAAGTAATTGTGGAACAAGACTGACGCCGTACGTAGTAGACGGCTGGCTTATGCCTTGTTAAAAATAACCACATGTTCAACATGTCTTTGGTGGCTTGTATATCTAAAGTTAGAATAGCTAACCTAATGCATTGCCTGGTGCCTGGATACCTAAACCTACAGCATTACCCAACGTTCCACTTCACTACTGCTATGACTCTAGAAAGCGAACCAGAAGACGTTGGGATTTCCCCTCCCTCAAATACATACAAGCAGAAACTAGACCTGGAGCTATGAACTGAACAGAGAGACGATTGACAGAACGCAAAACAGGCAAAACCACTTCCAACAAAGGATAATGTCAACATCTTATAGTTTCTAACATCTCAGATGGTTTCAGTCAAGGTGTTCTCTGAGCAAAGCTTCCATGCATAAGCACTTAAATACGTGAGAGAGTCATGCTGCAACATGTGCATTGGTATGCTGCTCTGCCAGAGCCTCAGCTCTTTCAATGTGTAACTATCTACATTAAGAAACCAGAGCCATGAATCATGGGAAATATGCAGGTTCTGTTTGCAGCAACTCTAGAGAGAGTAAAGGATATCCACCACTACCAGAATCAAACATTAAATCAACATCTGCTGTTTAGGAAATCTTTCCATTTATAGTAATAGTAATCTGGGTTCTAACAAATCCAGCATTAACTTTTCTTTTATCTGTACACAGGACATGGGGCATAATTCCTCCCCAAACGACCCGTCCCAATGAGATCTTAGAAGGCAAGTTTATCTTTCCGCTTATGGAGGATGCAATTAGATATCGGGTGGGACTTTACCCTCAGAGAGAGGTCACATACAACACTGACAGTGATACAGATAATACCTGGCATACATAGAGCAGTCCATTTTACTGAAGCAGTATTGTATTTTAGTTCAACTGACCTATAGATGGGTAAAAACAAATGGCACTATCGGTCATAGGGGGTCTTGGTCTACAGGTGAAGGTGTTTTGGTGTGTTGTAACTATCTGGCCTGGACTTCAACTTTCACCTAAAAGAGGATCTGTTCAAAAAGACCTGGTAGGACACAATAAGGACATCCTGAGTGTTTCAAAAATACCAAAAACATCTGTTAAACTCTTCTGGTACGTTCAGACCTCGTGCAGCAGTGGCAGCAGAAGCAGCTATGGGTGTGCAGGAGCTGCAGCGGTTAGCACGCATGACCCATGTATGCAGGCCTTAGTCCAGGTTCGAATCCGATCTGTGGTCCTTTGCCGCATGTCTCTCCCCCTCTCATACCCCCTTTACCTGTCAGCCTACTGTCGAAAAAAAACAAACCACTAATGCTGTAAAAATCTTGGCAAAGGAAAAGGTCCTGCAGTTTGTTTTCAACAACAGGAGCAGTGCCTCATATGCCTCTGATGCATGGGAAACGCTGTAAAATCAGCAGATGGACGCGCCACATCAACCAATCAGAGAAGCTGATCTGGGAGCTGGCAGGGAGACAGACACAGCATTGCTGATGCAGATCACTCCTCTGAAACAGTTTATTAATGCCTAAATTAACTTAAAATGTCGACACCTGCCGGCAAAATATGTTAGATTTTATTATTTTTGTGCCTGCAGTTTGGATTACGCACACGAAAAACGCTCAAATCTACTTCCAGCCGCCGGGAACAGTAACGGAAAACTGTGAAGAGGCGACCGGGCCAGAGGCTGCTGTTAAAGGGGATTCCTAGTGATATCGCACCACAACAATAATATATTATGCATTTTTTCTTTGTGTCATTACTCTATGTTCCTTTTATCTCACAGCTGGGGAGTCTGGGGTGATCAGGTTCCAGTTTCCTAGACTTGTAGTCTTTATTGCTCATTGGGGAGTGTTGGCCTAGTTGTTACAGCAGTGCCCTTGTGCTCTGAGAAGGTTGCAAGTACCCGCTTCAAATCCCACTGCCTCCACTTATAGCCTTAACCCCTGATTGCTCCCAGGGCCCTGCACAATGGAAGCCCACTGCTCCCCAAGGGTATAGGTTAAATGCAAAGGGTTCATTTCATTGCTTTGTACTTGTGACAGTGTAAAGACAATAAAGTTAAATTCTAATTTAGAGCCACTACAACCATAATGTATCACACTTTCACAAATTATTTTGTGTATATATTGTGACAGCAATAAAAAAGTAGTACATGTAAAACAGACAAAATGTTATATAAATTCTTACAGAAAAGAAATGTTTAAGCACTGATGATCAGGTTGTCGTGTTGCTTCAACTTTTTGACATGAGAGTCAAACTTTCAGGTCTGTTCTCGTGAAAAACTCTAAACTTGGACCTTGTTTGGCTTCATCAGATGCATCACTATTTCCAGAACTGTAAAGTGCCTTGAGATGACATGTGTTGTGATTTGGCGCTATAGAAATAAACTGAATAGAATTGAACTGCAGCTGCAGATGCCATTTGTAAAAAATATCGACACTCAATCAAAAACCAACCAGTAAACCAAGAGATGGAAGCTCCAGGACTGAGTCAGAGCCCAGATCTTGATGTGGATTAGACAGCGTGGGCTGAAGTTAAAGAGGACATACATGCAAGACGTCCCTCCAACATCCCACACAGCGGCAGGAGAGACCTGTCGCTGACTATTTCTGCTATAAAGGGGATCACAGCAGAATTAAGGGCATTGCCATCAAAATCATTCTTCTCCTTACTAAGACAGATCCCCGTTCAACATATTGATTCAACTTGTTTATTACATTATGGTCCAAATATAGTCCAGTTAAGTGGCCTATTATTTCCTCTTGGTTTTCTCCTCCCATGACAGGAAGGAGGGCTGTTGAAGTAGTACTTGATGCAGGAAAGCGTGTATAGCAACAACATAGCGAGTAAATGTGTGCTTACGTCAGCCAGCACACCAGAGCTAGATTAAGACGTGGAACCGGAAAGGCACTCTTCTCTTTTCACGTTAACAATCGCTTATAAATCAGCACACAGTGTAAAATAAAATCAGCAGTAGAGGTGGGAAAAAAGGCGGCAGCACTGGACGTCTGGGTTGGTTAATTTCTGAACAAGGGGGAGGCCTGAAAGTTAGACCGGGAAAAAAGAGGAACAGCTGCAGAGCAGCTGAAATAAAAAAAAATCAGTATTCTCATACAGATCCTTTTGCAGATCTACTTCACGTGTAGCATCGGGTGAAATATAACGGACCTGAGTGGCCTGGAAGGAAAAACACGTTACAGTCTGAGAGAAAAAGTTAAATGACTTTAAAGTTGTAGGGAAGTCATATTTAAATATCAAATCATTCTGTCTTAAACATGTATATAAGTGTACTCTTTATCAGACCATATTGTCCCAAAACTTAGAAAATTTCTGTTTAAAAAAAAATCCTGTCTTTAAAGCTGTGGTTGTTTTTTTCTATTATCTTATGCAGGCCAGTTATACGTCAGCCTGAACACCTAAATTCAGCCAATCACATATCAACGGTCATCTGTCAATCACATTTTTTTGGTCATAAGGTCATAGCATCTTGATTCATATGTTGCAACTAATGTACGCAACAGTTGAAATCAGAATCATTTCCTTTCCCATTGAGTTCCGTCCCAGTGTTCACGGGGATGGACGTCTGTGTCTTCAGCAGGCGTAGAGCTAACAGAACTGGCAGCGTTGCGAGGCAAGGGCTCAAACATGTACGGCTGTAAGCCTTCTACACCAAACCAAGCTTCTGCCGCCCTGGCGTCCTCTTCCACAACATCTTCATCCCGCTTTCCTCCTCTAAATAAAAAATGGATGACGGAGGAGACTCATCCACGACCTCCGACACTAAACTCTCCTCCTCTTGCATGTTTCCTCTGTCCATAGCGTTCCTTGACAGTGTCGTTTCTAAGTCACCAATTTATTGCTACTTGGTCCCAATGGAATTTCCCATTGGGAACCTACTAGCACTAAGTTGCTAACTGGTTAGCAAAATGCTTCCGACAAACCGGCCAAATTCACACTTGCTTGCATACCTTCCACCACAACAATCCCGCCCCCTTGATAATTGATCAATCACATTCAATTAATTAACCCCTTGCTTTCCCTGCTTTCAAAATTGATTGTATCGATAAAAAAGCAACCTCTGTATCTTTCAGTTATTTTTGTATCCATGTTGCTTGGGGTTCAAGTCAGTCCACGTCTTCCATTGTGACTGCCTCAACTACAGAGATAGCTTTGTGTGGATCCTTCAGTCCGGTTTAACGTTCAGATCAACATACAGATACTCAATTAAATTCAGTTTATTTCTAAAGCGCCAATTCACAACACAAGTCATCTCAAGGCACTTTACAGTTCAACCAGATCATCCAGTCAAATTGATTAAAAGTTTTCCATCTAAGGAAAACCAGTTGATTACATCGACTCAAAGGCAATCTCTCACACTAAGCATGCTTGTAGCGACGGTGGAGAGGAAAAACTCCCTTTTAACAGGAAGAAACCTCCAGCAGAACCAGGCTCAGTGTGAGCGGCCATCTGCTGAGGCCGACTGGGGTTCAAGGAGACAGAAGCAGAGATACAGAAAGCAGCTGAAAAAAGGTGGACCCGTCATGGAAACACACAGCCAGGCAGACGAGCTCTGAGCCAGCTCCCATGCCAGAGGACGAAAAGAGCAAATCCAGTTAGTCACAGTCAGAGAAACAGGACTACACTGGAAAACAAGCCAGACGAGTCCTTCCTCTCTACATCACTGCTCTGGAAGTTCACCAGTGTCTGAGAGGCTCTAATTCTGCAGAGAAATAAATCTAAACAACTGACAAATCTTTTATAAAATTAGTGTACCTCCATCCTAAAAGACGTCTCAACAATAAAGATATTAGCTCCATGCTTCCCACTGCAATGGTTCCCAATCAGTTCAGGTGTATAAATCTTTGCAACTCATCAGGTCTGAACCACTTAGCTCCTTTTGGGTCATTTTAACCTATATGTTTATGCTGTTTATTTAAAGCTGCTCTTTACTTTCATTTTTTATATTCTTTTTTACAGATATTAACTTCTTAAGGTCCTATAGCCAGGCTTATATTGAGGGTTGTCCATATAAAAGTCTCTACAGTTTCTATCATAGACTGCATCTACATGAGCGGCTCCTGGTTTGAAAAGATAACTGAAAACAGAACCTTGATCCCTGGTGTCATTGCCCTCTCCACACATGACCGTGCCTCCAGGCATCAGATCAGATCCTGCACGTTTCTACGGCCTCAAACAGCGGCCATTCTTTCTGCCGTAATCAAAGCAGCGTTGTGCTGCTGACCCCTTTAGCAAAGTCCAAACTTTTTCCTAATAAACGTCAAATCAAATATGGTTTCACGTTTCTGAAGTAGAGTAACTTATTTTCTATTAAGGTAGAGGATCAATTCAGCGTTTAATAGGTAAAGACAGCAATGCAGTTAGCCTAACTGGAATATAATAAGATGTAGCGCAACGATGCATCTCTGAAATGTTCAGGAAGCATCTCCTCCAGGCGCTTTTATTCACACTTGCTCACCTTTCAAACAGCAGCATCAATTGAAGGTAGTTAAGATAACAGTGAAATGGTTATAATTAGAATATTAACGGGTAAATCCATCGTCTCCAACCATTCCTGCCTCTAAGATCCATCTGTCTTACAATAATAATAATAATGTGTACAGATTTATGCTGAAAACATGAACTGAAAAAAATGTCTTCTGTAAACTAGTCAGGCCAGACTAGATTTATTCAATTATGATTGGAATCACCTTCCAGTTCTAACAGTCAGATTTTTCCTGATTTAAACAGATTTTATTGTCATTTTGTATACAGTGTATACAAATCAAAATTTCATTTTGTACAGCCCTCATGACATTTCCATTTCTTAAAGTGCAGCAGTGATTAAATGTAAACGTTAGGAGAAAAAAACATGGTGCATTATTTGTTCACATCTTGATTTCAGGCAAGTTTGCTTGTTTCTTTTCACTAATCTTTCCATTTTACATTATGTTCTAGTTTAGCAGACCCACAGCATGATGCTAGCCTCGTGAGACCATCCTGATCTCGCGAGCTTTCAAGATTTCACTCGCTAATCAGTCTGGAGATTCTCCATTGAAGAAAGTTTGGAGCCGTTCACCAAACGAACGTCCAATCAGCGTTGGCTTTGAGGCGGGTTGAGGTGTGACGCAACGAGAAGCTCGACAGTTCAGTCTAGAGAACATGGCGGCTTCAGCCGATGAAACTAGCGTTAGCGTGGCTATCGAGCAAGTTTTATCGGAATTACAGAGTATTTCTTCACTGAAAGAAGAGCAAAACACTGCTCTGGAGGCTTTTCTCAGAGGAAAAGATGTTTTTGCTCTTCTCCCGACTGGTTTCGGAAAGAGTAGCCTGGCTTGTGGTTGTGTTTTCGTCGTCGTTGCTGTTAGAGTCATATGCTTCGTTGATCTGATTGGTTTATTTGGCCCGTCTATCACCAACATAGGCCAATCAGCTAACCAGTATTTTCTCCCCTTCCCAAAATTACTTCAACGGAAGGTTTCCAGATGGATATGCGGAGCAAATCCATCTGGTGGAGTCAGGTTAGCATGATGCAGCAACCACTGTGTTTAAGATCACAAAGAAGGAGTCTTCATAAAATGACCATCATGGCTGTAAGTTGTGAGCATCCTCTTCAGAAGTAGAGTCTTAAGTCAGAGGCTTCTCCAGAACCAGAGAAAGACAGACCACTACAGAAGATCCTTTCTCCCTACAGCTACCAACAAGCTATGGAGTATTTTTTTTATTAAAACCAGCGTTTTCTTGTCATTACACTTTCACAAGTACAGAACTCTCTGCATTTATCCACTTGTGCATCAGCCAGGGAGCAGTGTGGGGTTAGGGGTCTTTGCTCAGGGAGCCAGAGTGGCAGTGGGGCTTGAACTCAGAGAACAAAGCATTAGTGCACTAACCTTCATTAGCGAGAAGGGTCTTGCCTAAGGACCCACACCCAGCTGGGATACGACCCCAGGCTTCCTGTTTGCAGGACAGGTGGCTTACCACTTGAGCTAGCCAATTGCTTTACATCCTTTTCTTCACATTTACAGCAGTGGACGGATTCACAACAGTAGTACTTGAGTTAAAGTATTGCTACTCATAGCCAAACCTTACTCACAAGTAAAAGTTACTCAGTCCAACATCTACTCAAGCTAAAGTATTGAAGCACTCACTTAAAATACTTAAGTATTTAAAAGCACTAATTAATTCTTCAGCATGAAAATGCCACAAAAAAAAGCTAGTTTGATTATCATTTCTTTTTTTCAAACCAAAAATAAAATAGGAATTTATTGATTCTCCTCACACCTTCACTATGGGATAGATGTTTAATGTTTAATCGATTACCACTGACAAACTGCAACTCTGATATAAGAACTCATCCTACTGAACAACTTGGTCACATGGCAAAAACTAACCTTTGATGATATTATAAACTGCAAATAATATCTGCTCTGAGGGTCTCACAGTTGCAGAATATCATGCAAATCTCTAAAACAGTGGTTTCCATATTCATTCCTAATGGCTGCCATCTGCCATGTTGAAATTTCCTTTCAAAAAAAAAAAAACAGCAACACTGAATAAAAAATCTAAGCTGAGCCAAAAGGAACAACTATTAGCTTCATCCAAATGTATTGAAGTAAAAGGTACAATACTTGACTTTCAAATGTAGTGGAATAAAAATTAAAAAAAATTACTAGGGTAAAGATACTCTTAAAAACTACTTAATTACTTAGAATATTCTAGTAAATTTATTTAAATTTAATTTATTTACTTTCCACCACTGCTCATTTAAGAGGCTGGGGTTTATCTTTCAATGTGTTCCTGCCACCAACTGATAGGAGGCATTGCTGCATCAGGGGTTGTAGATTCATACTGGTTGAATATATATTGTTGCAAAAAACTTTTCAGATTTAACTTCTAAACCTGTTTTCCTGTCAATGGAACATTTCACGCCAAATGTATGTATTAGCAAACAACAAGGAACAAATGCAAAGCTTACATTTTGTCCTCATCATTTTATTCCATAAAGAGTCAGAGGAGGATTTAACATTAGGCAATACTAGGCAGTTGCCTAGGGCCCCAAGTTCCTGGAAGCCCCATAAAATGCCATCAGAACGTTTATAATATTAATTATGTCTCAGCCCCCCCTTCAGTGTCCACCATATTGGATCAGTCCATTTGCTGCACATGTTCAGAAAGGTCCAAACAGACAGCAGCAGTGTTGCCAACTTAGCGACTTCTCTGACCCCTCTAGCACTTTTATTTCAAAAAAAGCTCCTGGCGCCAAATCTAGCGACTTTTTTCTGCTACTGGAGACTTTGCCGCCAACATCTAAAAGCAGCGAACTCTGCTCTCCAGAGCAAGCAGATTGGTAACCCCGCCTCCTGCTCTCCTCTCTCTTGTCTGCTGTCATGATTCATGCAGCTATTATTTCATCCAAATGAAAAATGGAGAACAGATAAGCAGATCATGGCTTGTCTACAGTGAAAAGAAGGACTGGGTTATTTACTTTGGCCTTTTTGGAAACACAGGAAGGAGCAATCAGCTAAGTGAGCTTAGTGCTTGGAAAAAATCTTTCATTCCTTTAGAGACAGCATGAAAAGTCAGCTGAGTACAAAACATAGAGAGGAAAACAAGAAGAAAAGGGACAAGAAGAGAGGGACACAACCTAGAACAGATAATCTATGTCTATTCTATTAGAGGGCCCCCTCTGTCTTTGCCTAGGGCCCCACGTTTCCTAAATCCGCCCCTGTACAGGATAATGGAAGCAGCAGTCTGACTGGATTCCTTTTTAAAAAAGCAGGACTTTTTAGTGTAAACTGAGCTTAACGTTAAACTTTTATTTTAAAGCCAGACGTGTCTGTTTTAATGGAGGCATTTTCTCTGTTTTGATGCGATCTTCAGCTTCCTGTAAATCACTTTTATTTTACCCGCTGCTGTACAGAAGGCATCTAAACTCCTATTAAACAGCCGTTAAGCACCAACTAATCGCTTTTAAAAGTGATCAACTTTAGAAATATAAGTTTATAAAGTCGCAGATCTCTTCCTGTTAATGAGGTAATATCTGGTTCCTCTGATCTTCTGGAGTTTTTTTTTCTTTTCTCTCAACAGGAAATGTTTTTTCTTTTACTGGATCTCCTCCATAAAGTACAGTAGAGGTGAGGCGACTGCGAACTGCTTTACACTGACGCAGAACAAATGAGAGCGCGTGCCGCTCCGCAGAGGTTGCTGGTTCAACTCCGGCCCCGAGCGGAGCTTTACTCACAGGTTCTGAAGCGCAGGTCTTTGTCCTCCTCGGAGCCGAACTCCTGCAGCAGGGAGATGAAGAGCAC
The DNA here is from genome assembly GCF_016077235.1 of Cyprinodon tularosa. Taxonomy (NCBI): domain Eukaryota; kingdom Metazoa; phylum Chordata; class Actinopteri; order Cyprinodontiformes; family Cyprinodontidae; genus Cyprinodon; species Cyprinodon tularosa. Next base: position 80,091 of record NW_024039086.1, on the reverse strand, counting down.
TCCGAAGGAGTTCTGGATGCCGAACACCGAGCCGTTACACCACATGGATGCCAGCATGACCACCCAGCCCCAGCCGCCCTCCGGGTGGACGAACTCCGCCGCAGGAGGAGAGCTTTTCTCCGCCAGCTCCACTTTATACTCCCCGTTCTCCTGCCTCTCCTCCTCCGGCTCCTGCTTTGACAGAACATCTCCTGCTGCTTTACTTCCAGCCTCTGTCATGCTGCTCTCCGCTGTCATTGCCTCTCAGAGCTGAAGCGGGTCGGAATAGAAACAAAGTTCCTGACGGGTCCAGATGAGTGGAAGGACTTCTGTCTGAGATGATTGGGTCAGGCTGAGTTCACTGAGAGCAGGCTGTGGTTCCTGAGGTTCTCCGAACAGGGGTGGGGGGGCACAACTGTCAAAAAAGCTGCTGCTGAAGGGTTATAAATAGACAGCACCGGAGGGGCGGGGCTCCGGGGAATCCTGCAGCTCATTGGGCGCAGAGAAGTTCCTGCTGCTGAGAAGTTCCTGCAGCAGAGAAGTTCCTGCTGCTGAGAAGTTCCTGCAGCAGAGAAGTTCCTGCTGCTGAGAAGTTCCTGCTGCTGGGAAGTTCCTGCAGCAGAGAAGTTCCTGCTGCTGAGAAGTTCCTGCAGCAGAGAAGTTCCTGCTGCTGAGAAGTTCCTGCAGCAGAGAAGTTCCTGCTGCTGAGAAGTTCCTGCAGCAGAGAAGTTCCTGCTGCTGAGAAGTTCCTGCTGCTGGGAAGTTCCTGCAGCAGAGAAGTTCCTGCTGCTGAGAAGTTCCTGCAGCAGAGAAGTTCCTGCTTCTGAGAAGTTCCTGCTGCTGAGAAGTTCCTGCAGCAGAGAAGTTCCTGCTGCTGAGAAGTTCCTGCTGCTGAGAAGTTCCTGCAGCAGAGAAGTTCCTGCTGCTGAGAAGTTCCTGCAGCAGAGAAGTTCCTGCTGCTGAGAAGTTCCTGCTGCTGGGAAGTTCCTGCAGCAGAGAAGTTCCTGCTGCTGGGAAGTTCCTGCAGCAGAGAAGTTCCTGCAGCAGAGAAGTTCCTGCTGCTGAGAAGTTCCTGCAGCAGAGAAGTTCCTGCTGCTGAGAAGTTCCTGCTGCTGGGAAGTTCCTGCAGCAGAGAAGTTCCTGCTGCTGGGAAGTTCCTGCAGCAGAGAAGTTCCTGCTGCTGAGAAGTTCCTGCAGCAGAGAAGTTCCTGCTGCTGGGAAGTTCCTGCAGCAGAGAAGTTCCTGCTGCTGGGAAGTTCCTGCTGCTGAGAAGTTCCTGCAGCAGAGAAGTTCCTGCTGCTGAGAAGTTCCTGCAGCAGAGAAGTTCCTGCTGCTGGGAAGTTCCTGCAGCAGAGAAGTTCCTGCTGCTGGGAAGTTCCTGCAGCAGAGAAGTTCCTGCTGCTGAGAAGTTCCTGCAGCAGAGAAGTTCCTGCTGCTGGGAAGTTCCTGCAGCTGAGAAGTTCCTGCTGCTGAGAAGTTCCTGCAGCAGAGAAGTTCCTGCAGCAGAGAAGTTCCTGCTGCTGAGAAGTTCCTGCAGCAGAGAAGTTCCTGCTGCTGGGAAGTTCCTGCAGCTGAGAAGTTCCTGCTGCTGAGAAGTTCCTGCAGCAGAGAAGTTCCTGCAGCAGAGAAGTTCCTGCTGCTGAGAAGTTCCTGCAGCAGAGAAGTTCCTGCTGCTGAGAAGTTCCTGCAGCAGAGAAGTTCCTGCTGCTGAGAAGTTCCTGCTGCTGAGAAGTTCCTGCTTCTGAGAAGTTCCTGCAGCAGAGAAGTTCCTGCTGCTGAGAAGTTCCTGCTGCTGGGAAGTTCCTGCAGCAGAGAAGTTCCTGCTGCTGAGAAGTTCCTGCAGCAGAGAAGTTCCTGCTGCTGGGAAGTTCCTGCAGCTGAGAAGTTCCTGCTGCTGAGAAGTTCCTGCAGCAGAGAAGTTCCTGCAGCAGAGAAGTTCCTGCTGCTGAGAAGTTCCTGCAGCAGAGAAGTTCCTGCTGCTGAGAAGTTCCTGCAGCAGAGAAGTTCCTGCAGCAGAGAAGTTCCTGCTGCTGAGAAGTTCCTGCTGCTGAGAAGTTCCTGCAGCAGAGAAGTTCCTGCTGCTGGGAAGTTCCTGCAGCTGAGAAGTTCCTGCTGCTGGGAAGTTCCTGCAGCTGAGAAGTTCCTGCTACTGAGAAGTTCCTGCAGCAGAGAAGTTCCTGCTGCTGGGAAGTTCCTGCAGCAGAGAAGTTCCTGCAGAAGAGAAGTTCCTGCAGCAGAGAAGTTCCTGCTGCTGGGAAGTTCCTGCAGCAGAGAAGTTCCTGCAGAAGAGAAGTTCCTGCAGCAGAGAAGTTCCTGCTGCTGGGAAGTTCCTGCTGCTGAGAAGTTCCTGCTGCTGGGAAGTTCCTTTTGCTGAGAAGTTTCTGCAGCAGAGAAGTTCCTGCTGCTGAGAAGTTCCTTCTGCGGAGAAGTTCCTGCAGGTCCTCAGAGCCAACACAGGCTTCCTCCAGAGGTGCTACTGCACCCAAACAATGGTGAAAGTAGAGAATCTGTAAGCAGAGACAGTAGTTGCTTAGGGGGACCAGGACCTCTTATGGGCCCCCTCACTAACACCTGATGGCCCCCACAATTGTCTACACAATTGTAGACTAGGAAATGTAAAACATACTCTCATATAATAAGTTTCTAACCTCAATAAAGATCTTAAAAGAACGATGTATGTGAGTATTTTCAATGGCGTAACGTCACAACAATTTTGTATCCATTGTCGCTATCACATTGTACGTAACGGTTATGCTCTGGATTACCCATAATTTCAAGTCGTAGCGTAAAAAAATAAAATACTCAAATACATTGATCTTTTAAGATCTTTATTGCGGTTTGAAACATATTATATGAGAGTACTTTTTACCAACCGTCTAATGAACTATACACAGTTATTAACATAGTAATTAAAAGTACCACTGTCTGCTTTGCTATCGGTGTCGTGTTTAAACGGCTCACCATCATGTTGAAATCTGCCATGTGTTGCTGTATAAATACGGTCTGGTCAGTCAATCTAATACCAGGTAGGTTTAAGAGAATCTGTCCGCACCAATACATCTGCAAAGAGACGTCAAGTCCACAATTGCATAGGGGCCAACCAGATGTCAGTGACGGAGCTGTTAAAAGGGTCAGGGCCCCTAAGCAACTGCAGTCTCTGCTTACCAATAGTTAAGCCATTGAGTATTTTATTTTTTACACTACGACTTGGAATTATGAGATAAGCATCTCCCTGAAATGAGTTTTTGGAACTTAGGATGTCTGTAACATGTTGTGGTGCGCGCGCGGTCACCAATGGTTTCATTAATGGTGCGCAGTCACTATTATTTTACGTGTGTTATGTTTGATCATACAGCCTACTACTGAGAATTGCATAACTGTATCTTCTTGGCCCATTCATGGAACTGCTGCCGTATCCTGAACCTTTATCACGTGTTGTACTTCCTATGGGGCCCACCCAGATAATGTTGCTTATGGGCCTATTGTTGCGTCATTATGCCATTGCACCCAAACATGTTACTATAACTGTACTTCATCATATTTTAGTCAGTGGAGAGTAAAAAAGCGTTTGTTAAAAAGGATACTAAAGAACAGAGTACCTCATTCAATTCTATTCACTTTATTTCTATAGCACCAATTCACAACACATAATCTCAAGGCACTTTACAGTTCACCAGATCGTCCAGTCAAATTGATTCAAAGTTTTCTATTTAAGGAAAACCAGTTAATTGCATCGACTCATTGACTGGAAGGTAATCCCTCACACTAAGCATGCTTGTAGAAACTGCTGGTTCTGCTGGAAACCTCCAGCAGAACCAGGCTCAGTGTGAGCGGCCATCTGCTGAGGCCGACTGGGGTTCAAGGAGACAGAAGCAGAGATACAAAAAGCAGCTGTAAAAGGCGGTCCCATCCAGGAAACACACAGCCAGGCAGAAGAGCCCTGAGCCAGCTCCCATGTCAGAGGATGACGAGAGCACATCCAGCCAGTCACAGTCAGAGAAACAGGACTACACTGAAAAACAGGCCAAGCTCCGACATCCATAAACAAAGGTGTTGATGGCAGCAGCCCAGCTGATATTTCTCTCCAGGATGGAGTCACAGCCAAACAGGAACAGACCAGATGAAGCTACTATGAGAAAAAGCAGAGAGAGCAGAACGTTAGAGATTGAACTAACAGATTCTGCAGACTGGGAGAACAGAGATAGAATGAAGCACAATGATGAAAAGTGGTCCCTATGTCCTCCAGCAGTCTAAGCCTATAGCAGCATATCTATATAAATAGCTCAGGATAACCTGAGCCACTCTAACTATAAGCTTTATCAAAAAGGAAAGTTTAAAGCCTACCTTTAAGAGTAGACAGAGTGTCTGCCTCATAAACATCTAATATTTAATTCTGTAATAAAGACAGAGGTGCGTCTTTTTAAAAATTTGTGAAAATATACCTATAACCTGAAACTGAAGAAACTGGTTCCTCCGCTGACCATATTTAATCCTTACTGTATATTAGCTTGACCTCCACATGTCATGGCAGATTCAAGTAACCGTGGATAATAATAAACGGCACTCATTTTGAAACAAATGTGTTTTTTTATTTTTTTTCTTAAAACAAGCCTTTTTGTTATCATGTTACTCGTCATGAGCAGTGTAGTCAAACATTTCACGTCAGTAAGAGGAGCAACAACTTATTAAGATATTAGTCAAGTAAAAGTAAAAGGTATAGTTGAGTAAAACTACTATTTTTGGCCAAAATGTACTCAGGTAACTGTAACTAAGTAAATGTAACTAGATACTCTCCACCTCTGGCTTCCTCTCTACCACTGACCTGTCTTTCTGGTAACCAAAGACCAAGCAGGCAGGAGAAAGGGACGATGTCAAGAGAAGAAGAGAGCGAGCAGAAACCTGAAGCCAAAAGATTATTTTGGTTTAGCAGTATTTCACAGCAAGATGACTTTCAAAACACCTAAAAAAAGCCAAAGGGGTTCAGTTACAGTCAAATTCAATAAATTATATGTAAAACTCAGTAAAATTTGCTTCAGGTTCATATCTCTGCTACAACAGCTGCTGCTTTGTTTGTTGTTTGGGTTAGAAAACCAGGAAAGAAAAGGTTGCTGCAGCAGAGCATAAAGGCTGGATGTCCAAAACTCACCAGCAGGTTAATGATGAAGTAAGGAAAGACTCCTGTCCTGGCATCAGTTATGGACGCAATAAACCGGTTTGACAGGTTTAGCAATCCAGGGTGAAGAACCTCAGTAGGATCCAGGGTAATCACATTCAATTAACTTAAATTCAGTTTGTTTCTATAGCGCTAATTCACAACACATGTCATCTCAAGGCCCTTTCCAGTTCACCATCATCCAGTCAGATTGATTCAGTTTTCTATCTAAGGAAAACCAGTTCATTGCATCGACTCGTTGACTCAAAGGCAATGGGAGAATAGAGATAGAATGAAGCAGAATGATGAAAAAGGGGTCCCTATGTCCTCCAGCAGTCTAAGCCTATAGCAGCATAACTATAGAGATAGATCAGGATAACCTGAGCCACCCTAACTATAAGCTTTATCAAAGAGGAAAGTTTTAAGCCTAGCCTTAAAAGTAGACAGGGTGTCTGCCTCACGGACTAAAACTGGTAGTTGGTTCCACAGGAGAGGAGCCTGATAACTAAAAGATCTGCCTCCCATTCTACTTTTAGAAATTCTAGGAACCACTAGTAAACCTGCAGACTGAGAGCGAAGTGCTCTGTTAGGAACATAAGGAACAATCAGATCTCTGATATCAGATGGAGCTTGGTCATTTTAAGGCTTTATATGTGAGAAGGAGGATTTTAAATTCTATTCTGGATTTAACAGGAAGCCAATGAAGAGAAGCTAAGATAGGGGAGATATGATCTCTCTTTTATTTTTCATCATTTTACATTACCTTCCATATTCAGTAGGCGTCCCTCAAGGATCAGTTTTGGGGCTCTTACTGTTCTCCCGCTGTTTCATTGATTTGTCAAATGTATGTAAAAATTTAGAAACTACCATATAAGCTGATAACAATGTCATCTATATACATGTGAAAATGACCATGAAGAAGCCAAACAACTTTCAACAATTTTGAAAGATCTTCAGAAATAGATAATCAATGCGTCACAGACAGATACAGCTGAAATAACCCTTTTACATTCAGTGATATTGTCGCATACACTGGGGCGTCCATCTTTAGACCTGTTGAATCATGCCACTGTAACACTCTGGATAAATATAGGCTATCATCATTTGTTGATTTTAAAAAGTTTAAATCTGCATCTCTGGTTTTATTAAGTCATACACGGTGCGACTGCTCTGCCATCCAATGGCATCCTGACGTGTAACTCCAACAGAGGTGTTAAGTAACAAAGTACAAATGCTTTATTACTTTCTATCTATTCTTCACTGGGAACTTCTTTTATTTTTAAAAGTAGAATTTTAAAAATAGATTGGCCTGTTGGTATCTAAAGAAAACAAAACTGTTGGGAGCTGGAGAAATTCCACCTTTCTCCAGCAGAGTCCGCCGTGGATCCTCTGAGGGAGCCTCCTGCACAGCTGCAGCTCATCAGATCATCAGAGGATCCACTACTTAAGCTGTCTTCAGACCTTGCCTCAACGCCGCAGTGTTGTTCCAGTTGGTCAGCGCTAAAGCCTAGATCCTCAGAGTAATTCGATGACTTTTGAATCCATCTTGGATTCTAACCCCTGTGTCTGTTTTCCAGGAAACCTGTGTCTCCTCTGTGAAAGCTCTGGAAGAGCTAACCTGCCGAGCCGACCCTCTGAGCCAAACCTGAAGATTCACAGAGAACCTCCAAGCAGCTCAGGACTAGAGCTGGGAAACCCAAAGCCAAGGTCTGTTCTAAGTAGACGTGAGACGCTGAAGCAGCTACGGACTCTGCTGATGAACTCTTCTCCAGAACCAACTGTGACTCTCCCGAAGCTAACCTCAAGAACCCTCAAGGTACAACCAGTAAACTTCTGGAAATCAAACCTCTGTTGGCAACGCTAACTGAACTGTCTCTCACGCAGACTCCGGTGAACCAGAATCCAGGCCCCGAACCTGAACCAGAACTTTCAGTGTGCTTGTCCATAAATAAACTGTTAAACTTTCATCCTTGTGTCCGTCAGTGGTGTTCTGCATTCTTGGGTCGCTTTCAGTGAACCCATCATATCAGAACACTGCGGCCAAACTCAAGGCCCAGCAGATCACCTCACCCGTCGACTGTAGGAGCAGGATGCCCAAATTCAGGGACAAACCCAAACGCTCCGTGAGTTATACCGTCTAGTTGATACTCATAACCAAATGCTTCAGAGCTGTGCTAATTATCTGAACAGCGCTAATGCTGCACCTCAACCATTTCCGGGTCCAGTTCCACCTCCGAGGTCACCTGCAGTGACGTCATCAGAGTTCCGTCCTAGTCTCCCAGAAAGATTTTCTGGTAACATGAAACATTGCAAAGGATTTTTATTTCAATGTCGGTTGATTTTTCAGAACTCCCCTGGCTGTTTTTCCACGGATCACAAGAAGATAACTTTCATTCTCTCTCAGTTAACAGGAAGAGCCTTGGAATGGGCTCAGGCAAGATTTGTCGCTGACGACAGTTTAAATTGCTACTACTCAGATTTCATTTCTGAATTTACCCAGGTATTCAACCAAGAAACAGACCAAACTATTGATTCTAGAGCTCTTTTCAATCTTAAACAGGGAAACTCTTCGGTGGCTGAATTTTCTATTAACTTCCGGGTTAAAGCGGCAGCTTCCGGATGGAACCAGAGCGCCTTAAAGGGAGCCTTTTTCATGGCATTAAACGAGCACATTAAAGATGAACTCGCAACCCTCGACGAACCTGCTACCCTCGAAGATTTAATTCGCCTCTCCATCAGATTAGATAATAGAATTCGAGCCAGAAACAGTTCTAAGAAGCAGGGTACACTTTCTTCTGCCTCACATAACGTGACTGTTTGTTCTCCCTCTACAGAGCAGCTGCCCATTCAGAGGCCTAAGCCCCGGTCTCTACCGTTGCCTGTTCAGGCCTCTCATTCGGGTGAAAGGGATGTCGAACCCATGCAGGTGGGACACACTAGGCTCACTCCAGAGGAGAGGCAAAGGCGTATTCTAAGCAAACTATGTATCTACTGTGGTGAGAGTGGACACTTCATTGCTTCCTGCCCGGCTAAATCAAAAGCCGGGGCCCGCCAGAGGATCTGAGGAGTCTGGTGGGCCAAATAAACACTAAGAAATCTCCTCGTCTGTTACTGCCTGCCACACTTTTCTGTGCTAACCAGAGCCTCTCCTTCTCTGCATTCATCGACTCAGGCTGTGAATGTAACCTTATCGATTCTAACCTCGTCCAGCAACTCCAAATTGAAACTATTCCTCTGGCTCAGCCTCTCAGTGTATCCGCTATTGACGGAAGAAGACTCCATCAAGTTACCCACCAAACTCAGCCCCTCGAGCTACTTCTGTCAGGTAACCATGGAGAGACTATAACATTTTTTGTTTTTCCCTCTGCATGTTCCCCGCTGGTGCTCGGTTTCGAATGGTTGGAGAAGCATAATCCTCACATTAACTGGACTGAACGTCACCTGGAATCATGGTCCATCTCATGCCATGAGACATGCCTTCGTTCTGCTGCCCCCTTGGTGGGGTCTCCTAGAGGTGGGGGGGAGATGGACTCTCCTGACCTTTCTTCAGTTCCCTCTGAGTACCATGATCTAGCCCCTGTCTTCAGTAAGGTCAGTGCGACGTCCCTACCTCCACACAGACCATACGATTGCGCCATTGAACTGTTACCTGGTGCTCCTTTACCTAGCAGTAGACTGTATAACATTTCTAAGCCCGAGAGAGAAACAATGGAAAGATACATCAACGAATCATTAGCTGCTGGAATAATTCGCCCTTCATCTTCTCCATTGGGCGCCGGATTCTTCTTCGTGGGAAAAAAGGATGGTTCCCTGAGACCTTGTATTGACTATCGAGGTTTGAACCAGATCACTATTAAAAACAAATACCCTCTGCCTCTTCTTGCCTCTGCTTTTGAGCCCGTACAGGGAGCTACTGTATTTTCTAAACTGGATTTAAGAAACGCTTATCATCTCCTTAGGATTCGTGAAGGCGACGAATGGAAGACTGCCTTCAAAACACCCTTGGGCCAATTCGAATACCTTGTTATGCCCTTTGGTCTAACCAACGCTCCAGCCTGCTTCCAGGCCCTCGTTAACGATGTTCTAAGAGACTTTCTCAACGTATTTGTTTTCGTGTACATTGATGAAATTCTCTTTTTAACCCCAAAGACCCCCAGTCCCTAAAAGAAACATTTTCCTTTCTTTTTTTTTACAGAGATTTTGCGGGAAAAAAACCCAAAACTTCTGGCCCAAACCCGGAAGTGCAAAAATTTCCCCCAACCCCTTCAGGTCCCCCCCCCTTTTTGGGGTTTTGTGTCGAGGGCGGCCAGGTTTTTTAAAAAATCTGAGGACAAGTTTTAAGGAAAGTTTTTGACTGGCCAGCCCCGGGAAAACCCAAAAAACAGTAAAAAGGGTTTTTTGGGTTTTGTTAATTTTTTTCGTCGGTTTATCCGAAACAAACAGCCAGACCCCCCTTTCCCATTAACTTCTTGACCTTGTTAAAACGCAGTTTTTTCGGGTGGCCCTCCCGGGCTCAAGCGCTTTTTGGGGAAATTAAAATCTTTTTTTTTTCCAGAGCCCCAGTCTTATGAAACCCTTGATCCAGCTAAGAAATTTTATCCTTGAGGTGGATGCTTCAGATTGGGGGTTTTTGGGAGCGTCCTTTTCCCAGGGGGACTGGGACTAATCGGGAAAATACCCCCCTGTGTTTCTTCCCCCGTGGTTTCTTGCTGAACAAAAATTATGATGGGGTGACCGAAAACTTCTGGCCATAAAAAACTGGCATTGGGGGGAATGGAGGCATTGGGGGGAGGGAGCTGAGAAACCCGGTTCAAAGAAATGGACTGACCAAAAGAACCTGGCTTAACCCCGGGCAACCAAACAAGTAATCCCCGCCAATCCAGGGGGTCAATTTCTTTTCTGGGGTTAAATTTAAAATCATCTCCAAACAGACCGGACCCAAAAGGAAGCCCGATTCTCTCTCTGTCTTTTTTACCCCGGGTTCGATACCCCGAGACACCTAAAACCTTTTTCCCCCGGCTTATGTACAGTGGGGGGTGGTAACGGGGGAAATTTAAACTGCCCCTCATAAAACTCAGCCCTGCCATTTAAACCCCCCCCCCCGACCCAAGGTAACGGTCCCTTTTAATCGTCCCTTTGTTCCGTTCTTTGTAGGTCCTGCCTTACCCAGGGGGGGTGCATGCCCCCAAAATTCTCTGCTCACCCAGGAGTCGGTAAAAACAGTAGCTCTATCTCCGACGCTTCGGGTTTGGCCAAACTCTCCACGGGACGTAAAGGGTTTTGTTTTGGGTTTGGCCCCCCAGGGCCCCGTAACAAAGCCCACACCAACCCCCTTTGGCCTGTTTCCCAACCATTCCCTTGTTCCCTTTCGGCCCCTGGCCCCTTATCGCCATTGATTTCGTACCATTTCCCCCTGTCTCTGAGGTATTTTCCACCTTTTTTCACTATTTTTGACCCTTCTCGAAGTCCGCCTCTTTTTCCCCCTTCGAAAACTTCCCACGGTTTTCCCCCGACAGCCCGTTTCATCAAGCATTTTTTTCCGATTACATGGCATTCCCCAAGAGATCCTCTCGGACAGAGGTCCGCAATTCATCTCCCAGCTCTGGAAGGCTTTCTGTTCTGCTCTCGGCTGCAAACCCTCTCTCACCTCTGGTTACCACCCCCAATCGAATGGTCAGACCGAGCGTATGAATCAACAATTGGAATCCACCCTTCGCTGCCTCACGTCTAACAACCCTGTGGACTGGAGCCAATTTCTTCCATGGATAGAATACGCCCATAACTCCCTCAAATCTGCATCCACTGGACAATCCCCTTTTCAGGTCAGTCTCGGCTATCAACCACCTCTTTTTCCCGCAGACGAGAGAGAGATTTCGGTGCAGTCCGTCAACCATCACATCCGCCGTTGCCAAAGGATCTGGAGGGAAACCATCACCTCTCTCAACCAGTCACTAGAATCTACAAAGCGCTTCGCCGACGCCAGGAGACGTCCCGCCCCTGAGTACACCGAAGGCCAGGAAGTATGACTGTCCACTCGAGACATCCCCCTCAAGGGGATGTCTCGAAAACTCTCCCCTAGATTCATCGGACCCTACAGGATCACTTGAGTCATCAACCCTTCAGCCGTCCGTCTCCAATTACCTCAGTCCCTCCGGATCCACCCCACCTTCCACGTGTCTCAGATCAAGCCTGTCTCCTCGAGCCCTCTGTGCCCACCGTCCGACTCCCCACCACCCGCCCTGGAGGTCGATGGACATCCTGCCTTCACGGTTCGCCGCATCGTGGACTCCCGTCGACGAGGTCGCGGATGGCAGTACTTTTACATTCAGTGATATTGTCGCATACACTGGGGCGTCCATCTTTAGACCTGTTGAATCATGCCACTGTAACACTCTGGATAAATATAGGCTATCATCATTTGTTGATTTTAAAAAGTTTAAATCTGCATCTCTGGTTTTATTAAGTCATACACGGTGCGACTGCTCTGCCATCCAATGGCATCCTGACGTGTAACTCCAACAGAGGTGTTAAGTAACAAAGTACAAATGCTTTATTACTTTCTATCTATTCTTTACTGGGAACTTCTTTTATTTTTAAAAGTAGAATTTTAAAAATAGATTGGCCTGTTGGTATCTAAAGAAAACAAAACTGTTGGGAGCTGGAGAAATCCCACCTTTCTCCAGCAGAGTCCGCCGTGGATCCTCTGAGGGAGCCTCCTGCACAGCTGCAGCTCATCAGATCATCAGAGGATCCACTACTTAAGCTGTCTTCAGACCTTGCCTCAACGCCGCAGTGTTGTTCCAGTTGGTCAGCGCTAAAGCCTAGATCCTCAGAGTAATTCGATGACTTTTGAATCCAGCTTGGATTCTAACCCCTGTGTCTGTTTTCCAGGAAACCTGTGTCTCCTCTGTGAAAGCTCTGGAAGAGCTAACCTGCCGAGCCGACCCTCTGAGCCAAACCTGAAGATTCACAGAGAACCTCCAAGCAGCTCAGGACTAGAGCTGGGAAACCCAAAGCCAAGGTCTGTTCTAAGTAGACGTGAGACGCTGAAGCAGCTACGGACTCTGCTGATGAACTCTTCTCCAGAACCAACTGTGACTCTCCCAAAGCTAACCTCAAGAACCCTCAAGGTACAATCAGTAAACTTCTGGAAATCAAACCTCTGTTGGCAACGCTAACTGAACTGTCTCTCACGCAGACTCCGGTGAACCAGAATCCAGGCCCCGAACCTGAACCAGAACTTTCAGTGTGCTTGTGCATAAATAAACTGTTAAACTTTCATCCTTGTGTCCGTCAGTGGTGTTCTGCATTCTTGGGTCGCTTTCAGTGAACCCATCATGACAAAAACATCAAAATAATTTCTTTCATCCAGGCAATGGACTTCTTTGTGGTTGGAATCGGTGCTGCCCCAACTAGTTGTTCACCAGATACTAAATAAATAATTTTTCAAGATGATGCAAAGTTAAACTAAGGAAATTAAGTCTAAGGAATTTATCATCCAGAATTGTAGAAGAATTTTCCTTTAATAGGGCAGTGCAGTAACCGGTACAAGGTTAAAAGCATCTTATAATTTTTCCTGCATTACTTTTTATTTTATACTTTAAGTAGTTTTTAAAATGGTTATTTTACACTTGAATAAAATGCTTAAGTTATCCTCTAACTTCTACAGTAGAATTTGTACCTCTACTTGAGTAAAAAACATTAATCATTGTGACCCGTCTGAACTGTGAGAGCTGGTTGCGAACTCCAATTTAGACAGACATGGTTTCCATAGAACGTCATGCCACCTCAGGGCTGGACCTTCTGGGATACCGTACCTACTTCAGTGAGGGAAGCAGAACTTTTCAAACCTTCAAAGCACTTTTAAAAATGTGATCATGATTGATCTGGGTGCACTAGGGTGATAAACACATTAATGGGCCCTGATCACTATGTATCCTCACTGTTTTATTGTCAGTACTATCAGGTACTTTGCAGTGTCTGAGTTTATTATTGTTGTTATAAATACTGTATCGGTCTATGACATCCACCTGACAGGAGGACTGCAGATGGAAATTAGCCCAAACCTATAATCTGGCATATTTACAATCTAATGTTCATTAATATGCATTCTCTTCTTCTCTAAATAAATAAATGCAACATAAGGCTCATAGGAATCCTAAAAACCTTTTAACCTTATAAACCAGCTACTGTCAGAAGAATAATGTCTGCATGTCCTGTTTCTAGGTCTGAGAAAACAGATACGGCAAAAGATGAGGAACATTTTCCCTTCCATAAAAAGAAACCAATAAACACAGCTGACGTGCTTCCATGCGTCCAAGGATTAAATTTCTGAAGCCGTCTGAAGACAGAGCATCAAGATTAATTGGAAAGTCTTCATCATCATCATCATCAATAAAGCAGAATTTCATTTCCTGGTGAAGCGAATTACAAGCGAGTGTGAAGAGCCTCCAGATGGTTCCATCTCCCTTTGTTTACAGCCCTGATCTAATTCAGGAAGCTGCCTTGTTTTTAAATAAACAAAAGTTCATGTCTGGATACTATGATGTTTAAAACATTTTATTAAGACTTTTAAAATTCAGTAAAATATGGAGAAGGATTAGGACCACTGGGAAAAAAACAACCAAGTTAACCGATGTTTTAATTTTATTTCAGTTTAATATTGGGAAAAAATCTCAGAATTGTGGATCTTAATGTAGATGGAAAGCTTCACTGACAAACATGTGAGTTGTTTGGGAGGAACTGTAACATATTGGTGGAAAATGACGGAATTATGCGACTTTTTACGTGCAAGAGGGATCCTATTTCATTAATAGAAGGGCAGAAGGTGATTAAAAAAACTGGGCTAGTTTAGTCCCTAGAGAAGGCTATGACTTGATGCTAACATGTTTTTTAGCTGTCAGAAAGTCTGAATTACTCCTGAGATTACAGTCAGAAGTCTAAGATTAAAGTCAGCATTCTGAGATTAAAGCCAGAAGTCTGAGATTAAATTTAGAATTCTGACGTTCTTCCATATTAAACTGAAATAATATTTAAAAAATCAGTAAACCTTTTTTTTTTTTCTGAGTGGCCCTAATCCTCTTCTGTAATCAAAAGATAAATTATGTGAAAATGTGTTTTAACCTCGGTGGTCTTTTTTTCTGCCTGGGGTGGTACAAAGTTGCCAGTAAACAAAAAGGGTGCACAAGTTTACTGCTGCTTTACAGACCAACTGGTGGCAAAGAGGCGCCCCCCTGTGGCACCAACAGGGAACAGCATTGATAAAAAGAACTGCTGCACAGCTGATGGTTGGGCTGTAAAAGGACCAGGCAGCAGATTATAGTTTATAAGTGAAATCTGAAGTATTTAGATCAGTTTGTATTTATAAAAATATCTGCTTACAGAAAAACAAAAAAACTCAAACATGTTCAAAGCTTTCTGTTAAATAGATGTCAGTTTAATCTTTTAGTTTATTTTTATCCGTTTGCGATTAAGTAGTGGCAGTGGTGGCCAAGTGGTTAGGGCATAGAGCTTGGAGTCCAGAGGTTCTGAGTTTGAGTCCCACTCCCACAGGCTGCCACTCTGTCTCCCTGAGGAAAGACCCTTAACCCCACACTGCTATCTGTGGGCTGCACAATAGCAGCCCACTGCTCTCCAAGGGGATTGGTTAAATGCAGAGGTACATTTTTCCAACGTATGATCAATTATAAAAAAATATATTAGTAAGACATTTATGTGAGAAACTCAACGTCCAGGGATCTTAGGACCGCTAATTATCAAGTGTAAACAGATGAAACTGAAAACCTTAAAAAGTTGTGAAAAATATTTTAATTGTTCTCATTTACAGGATGATCAGCTTTGTATACAGAAACAGACTGAAATGTGATCAATAACGGATGATTTGTTGATTCTTTGGCGCCGTTGGAGCTTCATCAGAACCGACCGACTGTTTCAGAACATCCAGAGGGTCACATGACAAAGAGCCGCCATGTCTGCCCGGCCAGGAGCTGCTCTCCCGCCGCCGTGCAGCGAAGCCCTGAGGGAGAGAAACGAACCGACTGTCCATGAGCTTCAGTTCTCCACTTTGGCCGCTTTGGGTTCCTGGCCTTCATCAACCACCTCCCCCTTCCTCTTCCTCAGGCCCTTCATCTTGCGTGTCTGCAGCTTGGACAGATCCTGTTTCTGCATGTGAACCCGGCCAAACGTGGTGCCGAACACGTTGCTGGAAATGTTCTTCTTCTTCGTTGGCTGTAGGGAAAAAACAGAGCAGGAGGGTTAATGCAGGAGCAGAAAAAGAGGTCTCTGCTGCCCCCTT
Source organism: Cyprinodon tularosa (assembly GCF_016077235.1). NCBI lineage: Eukaryota > Metazoa > Chordata > Actinopteri > Cyprinodontiformes > Cyprinodontidae > Cyprinodon > Cyprinodon tularosa. The sequence continues at coordinate 64,666 of NW_024039086.1, read as the reverse complement.
GAGGACATTTCCAGATATTTACCAGATAAATATCTCATTTATAAATGTTAAATGTTCCCTTTCTGTTGTTCAATAAAAGTACGTTTTGAGATCATTTGAGGCAAGAATTTGATACTTTAAAGAATAACTTTATGGTCCATTTACCGATTTAATGCGTGATTAAAAAAATATTTCCAAAGCTTAGAGGACCGTGGCAACCAGAGGAGCTCTGAGGCTAACCGCAGCCCGTCTGCAGCAGCCCTCTCTTGGTATAGTGGCGTGTGAAGAACCGCTGGCTCTGATGGAGATTTTTGACTCAGCTTTGGAATCAGTTTTAAGAGGATCAGACATTGGGTATTTGTAGAAATGTGAGCAGGAAGAGGCTCTACGCTCTTTCATTTTTAAGATAGACGTATTCGCTTTTTACCGACAGCCTGTTTGTTTACACTCCCCCACCAGCTTCCTGTGGCGCTTCTTACGTCACATTCAGTTGCGCTCATTGGTCAGAGCGTTGGCCGATAGGCACAGACATGGTTTGAAAGACAACAGGTTGTTCTCATTAACAATCTTCTGCTGTCTCATTCATCGGGGCCAGACTAAATTACACATTTAATCTCACATTTAGTCTAGTTTATCAGGCTAGGTGCTCCCCACTCCCACGGAGACACGCAGCAAAAATGGCTACATGTGTAGCATTTGGCTGCAAAAACAAGCAGTTTTCGGATGTGCCTATTTTCTAAAAATAAGATAAAGTAATCTATTGATGCTATGAAACAGCCAGTGTGTGTCAAAGTGATGAATTTATCTTTTTTTTTTTAAGTCTTAAGTCCCCCTGAAAATGAGAACATCATCGTTGTTTGATGCTGTAGCGCACATATTGTTTGCATTGCGAAAAGTCTAAATAGGGAGTACCAATATGGCAGCCGGTGGCTTCACATCAACCCCCTACTACCAACGGGCCAATCAGCAATCCAGTGAATAAATAGAGATCAGTGCTGAGAGCAGATTTACCTTCAGGGCTTTGGGCTGTCTGTGAGCCAGCTTGTACAGGTCGTCTGACGCCAGGTGTGTTCTCCTCATCACGAAGTCGAACGACGGCCCGATCTCCTCTAGCTCGATCCTCGGCGTGCGACACCCAGACTTCTTTAACAGACACCTGCAGCCGCACCAAACAGCCACTGTTAGCTTGGCGCTGAAGACACACCCACCTTCTGTGACGTTAGCGTGGTTTTCTGAGCGGCTTTCTTGCCTGTAGCTGCGCAGGTAGATTTTCCCCTCCAGGGCTGTGAAGTGCAGGACGTGTTCCAAACCTGCGAGACGCACCGCAGACACGGTGGGGCCTCTGAAGAAGTCTGAGGGACGGAGAGGGAGAAGTTCAGCTCAGCATAAAGAGGCTCCGAACGTTCAGGGTCATCATACCTATCAGCAGGCTCTTCAGTCGCTTATATTCGTTGTCTGTGTCAAAAAGTTCCCCGGCGAACACGAGCATGGGTTTGGTTCCTAAAGGACACTTGGTGGTCTGGACCAAAAAACAGGAAGACCTGGGTTAGAGCCGCCATTTAACACCAGCACTGAATCAGATCCAAGCAAATCATTACCTTGATCTCACTCAGGGAGACAAACTTCTCAATCCCAAGTTCAAACATATCCAGGACATGGAAATCAAACATTCGACCTGCAACGCACCAAAAAACACCCATAAGACACCGGGAGGGCTCAGCGCCGTTTGCTTGGACACTCTGAGGTCAGACCGTACCAAATATAAAGTTGTTGGGTCGTTTCTTGTTGTGGGAGCCGAACAGAAACAGAGAGCAGTCCGTTTTCTTGGAGAAAAACTCCTGAAAAACGACACAAACCATCATCATCAGCAGGAACCCAAATAACACTGCAGACAAAGCACTTCAGGTAACCGTGACTCAGGCTCACCAGGGATGTGGAGTCCTCAAAAGGCCGAGTAATGTTCTTCCTGAAAAAAACACAGAACGTCAGCCTCACATGGCCAAAGGTAGCGGCTAAATGCTAGCTCAGGAATTATTAACTCTGAGTCTGCCTTTTCTTTCCACTCCTCTTGGTCATGTTTTGGTCTGTCTGGAGATCTCATATGGAATTAATCTGTGTCACTGGGATTTGAATTAAAAATGCCACTGAAATTTAAATGTAGTATGTTTGTACTGTTTCTGTGTTAAAATATATACAGAACACATTTTTGAGCTAAAAAAAATTCGTCATTATTTCTACACAGTTGAAATTTCATTTGTCATTTTCTCTTGAAGTTAAAAATTCACATTACTATTTCAAAGTGTTTACATATTTAATACTTATTTTTTTTAGTTAAATTTTTCAGTGTTAAAAAAAATCTGCATATAAAAAAATTCCACCTCAATATTTTCAGCCTCCTGAGATTCAACTGGCTCTATTTCACGGTCTTAAATTCGGCGTCTAAATTCAGTGTAAAAAGGGAAGGGTTACTTCAGGTCACAGACATTAGCAATGGATTGTGGTGTTCAACACCCAGCCAATCCCGTTACGTTTTCTTAGTCACGTGACGTGACGCTTGCGGCGCTCATACTGAAGGAAAACCAGCATGACGGAGCCGGTCATGCTAGCTAACGCTAACTCAATGGTGAGTTTATTATTTTCATTTTTCTGTAGTTGAGTTAGCGTTAGCTTGCATGACCGGCTCGTTCATGCAAGCTAACGCTAACTCAACTACAGAAAAATTAAAATAATAAACTCACCGTTGAGTTTGATTTTTTTTAGGTCAAAAATGTGTTCTGAATATATTTTAACACTGAAACAGTACAAACATACAACATTTAAACTTCAGTGGCATTTTTAATTCAAATCCCAGCGACAGATTTACTTCCATAGTCTAACGCTACTGAAGTTTAGAGACGTTTTCTTTGTAATTAATATCAACGTTCCACTGTGTCCTGATTTAGGGAATTAAACCATGATTCCCTAAATTAGATTCGACAGGAATTAAGGAAATTCAGGCTGTTGGATTAAGTCCTTTTTTAAAGATTAGTTTAATTAGCAGAAGCTTTTACAAGATATTTATGGTGTATAACAAGCATTTACAGTTATACTGAAAATGTTATCTTATAAAACAAACTTATTGATATATAGTCTTACAGACGCACCATACAAGGAAGAGGATTTTTGATTTTTGACCCCAAAAGAAAACAACGAAACAAGATAAACTTCCCCCCCCCCACCCTCGTTTCTCGTATGGTTCTCAATATCCTTTCATTTCTGCATGCAACATTTCCATCTGAGCTCATTCGTCTCTGTATAATTCAACACATTACTTCTATCAAAGGTACATAAGTGAGGATGTTATATAAGAAGAATCTGCAAAGGGCTAATTTGAAACCCTAAAGGCTCACTCCGCCATCAGCAGCTGGGTCCAGAGACGGCAGAATGTCTGTTGCAAAAAATGTTGCACGTTTTCCTCTAACATTATAAAGTATCTTTTCAGGTGAGCAGCAACATAAAAGCTCATTGATCCAGTGTCTTACTGACAGTGAATTTTTAGATTTCCAGTTAACCAGGATGCATTTCCTCACTGCATTAATATAAAGTATTTCTTGTAATAATTTACATTAATAGGACCCGTGTCCCCAAGAATCCATAGTTTTGGGTCTTGTTCAATTTGCATTCCTATTACCCTTGAAGTTATCATGACACATTTACAAATTCTTTTTAGCATTGGATAACCCCATAGCATGTGTACAGGTGCTGGTCATAAAATTAGAATATCATGAAAAAGTAGATTGATTTCAGTAATTCCATTTAAAAAGTGAAACTTGTATATTATATTCATACATTACATACAAACTCATATATTTCAGATGTTTATTTTGTTTAATTTTGATGATTACAAATGACAACAAATGAAAATCTCAAATTCATCACATCAGAAAATTAGAATATTGTGAAAAGGTTCAAAATTGATGGCCCCTGGTGCCACACTCTAATCAGCTAATTAACTCAAACCACCTGCAAAAGCCTTTAAATGGTCTTTCAGTCTAGTTCTATAGGCTACACAATCATGGGGAAGACTGCTGACTTGACAGTTGTCCAAAAGACGACCATCGACACCTTGCACAAGGAGGGCAAGACACAAAAGGTCATCGCTAAAGAGGCTGGCTGTTCACAGAGCTCAGTGTCCAAGCACATTAATAGAGAGGCGAAGGGAAGGAAAAGATGTGGTCGAAAAAAGTGTACAAGCAAGAGAGATAACCGCACCCTGGAGAGGATTGTGAAACAAAACCCCTTCAAAAATGTGGGGGAGATTCACAAAGAGTGGACTGCAGCTGGAGTGAGTGCTTCAAGAACCACCACACACAGACGTATGAAAGACATGGGTTTCTGCTGTCGCATTCCTTGTGTCAAGCCACTCTTGAACCACAGACAGCGTCAGAAGCGTCTTGCCTGGGCTAAAGAGAAACAGGACTGGACTGCTGGTGAGTGGTCCAAAGTCATGTTCTCTGATGAAAGTAAATTTTGCATTTCCTTTGGAAATCAAGGTCCCAGAGTCTGGAGGAAAAGAAGAGAGGCACTTCATCCACGTTGCTTGAAGTCCAGTGTAAAGTTTCCACAGTCAGTGATGGCTTGGGGTGCCATGTCATCTGCTGGTGTTGGTCCATTGTGTTTTCTGAGGTCCAGGGTCAACGCAGCCACATACCAGGAAGTTTTAGAGCACTTCATGCTTCCTGCAGCTGACCAACTTTTTGGAGATGCAGATTTCATTTTCCAACAGGACTTGGCACCTGCACACAGTGCCAAAGCTACCAGTACCTGGTTGAAGGACCATGGTATCCCTGTTCTTAATTGGCCAGCAAACTCTCCTGACCTTAACCCCATAGAAAATCTATGGGGTATTGTGAAGAAGAAGATGCAATACACCAGACCCAACAATTCAGAAGAGCTAAAAGCCACTATTAGAGCAACCTGGGCTATCATAACACCTGAGCAGTGCCACAGACTGATCGACTCCATGCCACGCCGCATTGCTGCAGTAATACAGGCCAAAGGAGGCCCAACTAAATACTGAGTGCTGTACATGCTCATACTTTTCATGTTCATACTTTTCAGTTGGCCAACATTTCTATAAATCCTTTGTTTTTATTGGTCTTCAGTAATATTCTAATTTTCTGATATGATGAATTTGAGATTTTCATTTGTTGTCATTTGTAATCATCACAATTAAACAAAATAAACATCTGAAATATATGAGTTTGTATGTAATGTATGAATATAATATACAAGTTTCACTTTTTAAATGGAATTACTGAAATCAATCTACTTTTTCATGATATTCTAATTTTATGACCAGCACCTGTATAGGATCCCCATCAGTCACTGGATTGACAATCCTAATTCTATGTTCACACCGAGCCTAATTTCAGCAGCAAATTACCATCTGCTGCTTCATTTTTAATGCTTGTAGCCAGAGCAGGGGAATGGAGCTCCACGCTCACCTTAATTTTCCTGCCGCTCCGGCGAAGTCGCTCCACGCTCGCTCAAATTTTCAGGAGAAAGCATTTTCTGACATTTTTCCTCCATGTAATTATTACACACGGCGTTTGATTTAATGATGTCACTGATGCACGTGTATTGTCTTCTCTAACTGGCTGTTAAATTATTATTATCGTTATTTTAAAAAATTACACTTAAATCAAATAAATATGACTTTACAAATTTTATAATCCAACATTTTTTAACTGACGTTGCGTGCGCATCGGAGCGAAATGGAGCGAAGCGAAATCCTCGCTCCGGCCTTTGAATTGAAAACCGCTCCACCATATTTCCTCCGCTCACACGCTCTGGCTTGTTCACATTAAGGCCAGACGCGCCTGAGGAGCAGCTTTGATGCTCCTGCAGCGTGTCCAGATGCATCTGCTGCTCCTGTGTTCAATGGCAGAGAGCCGCTTTGCTATACTTGCTGTGATCAGTGGCAAAAAAGTAGTTTTAATGTTTTTAAGTGAGAAAATCCACCTGAAAACATCTGTGCAGTCAGCTCATCAGGATTCAGATCCTGCCTTCAAATATTATTTCTAATTCCGAGCAACCTAGAACCCCTAATGAGGTTTTCCCCCTACTGTTGGTGGCAGCTGGAAGTAGATGTTAGCATTTTTCAGGCATGCAGTTCAAACTGCAGCCACCAGGATAATAAAATCGAACATATTTTGCCCGCAGGTTTAAACATTTTAAGTTAATTTAGGCGTTAATAAACTGTTTCAGAGGAGTGATCATAGCGCTCTACATCAGCAGTGCTGTGTCTGTCTCGCTGCCAGCTCCCAGATCAGCTTCTCCGATTGGTTGTTGTGGCGCATCCAGCAGCAAAAGTTCAATTTTTCCAACTCCAGCAGCTGCTGCTTCTGAAGCGCTTCACCCCAAAAGCTCATGAGCAGCTGTTTTACAGCGTAGTTTCTGTTCCACCAACTTGAGTGTGCAGTTACCAGTCTAAGGGTGCAGTGAGAACAATGTGCAGCAGCGTTTAAACTCCCACATTCTCGCTCAAAATCTGTCTGGTGCAGAGAGTTTCTGAGTGCGCTTTAATGCGCTCGCTCAGCTTCATCTCTGCATGCATTCAGGTCTCTACTCACTCGCTTATGGCAGGCTGTTTTTACATTTATTAGCTAGACTGAATATGGAACCCAGATATCTCAAATGGATTTCTTCAAACTCATAATACCTGAAATTTTCAGATAGTTAGGAAGAAGGGTTATTTTAGATATCTTTAGGTAAAAGCCCAATACACATGAATGGGAAAAGTGGCATCATTTGTGCTAATAAGAATTACATTTAAGATATATCCATCCATCCATCCATTTTCTAGCAGGCTTATCCCGAGTAGGTTCACGAGGGATGCTGGTGCCCATCTCCAGCAGTCAGTGGGTAAGAGGCGGGGTACACCCAGGACAGGTCTCCAGTCCATCGCAGGGCAACACAGAGACAAACAACCATTCACACACGCAGTCACAACTAAGGGGACTGTAGAGAAGCCTATTAACCTAACAGTCATGTTTTTGGACTGTGGGAGGAAGCCAGAGTACCCAGAGAGAACCCACGCATGCACAGGGAGAACATGCCATTTAAGATATATGAAATTTTTATTTTAGATAGGAAGAATGTTACTTTAGTTTTGAGTGAGAATGCAATAATTTAAACGCTGAAGATTGTTCTCACAGCAAGCTCAGACTGGTTAACTGTGCGCTCAAGTCTGTGATACAAAACCTACAACACACTGCTTCAGCTGCGCCAAGATGTGGGGAATGGTGGCCTGGGGCCGGATTTCCAGCTCATCGCGATACTTGACTCCCTGAGCTTGAAATTCTGAGGTTCTGAGTTTGAAACCCACTCCCACAGACTGCCACTCTGGGTCTCTGAGCTAAGACCCCTAACCCCACACTGCTCCCCAAGGGGATGGGTTAAATGCAGAGGTAAATTTCTCCAGTGTGAGATAAATAATGTTTAATATTATTATTATTATTATAAGATGCACTACTGGACGTTCTAATGCGCTTCAACCATAGACTTTGCATGTGAACGTAGCATTATGCTGCTGGATAAATTCAAAGTTAGAGGGAAGCACTTACTTTTTGTAAAGGACAGCATTTGGTTTCTTCAAGGAATACTATGGAAACAAAGAGAGACATTTTTATCAGATCATCTAACATGTTGGTGTTTTTAATTTTGTTACTGTAAATAACTATAATTATAATTTAATGCCGCTAAACAGGAAAAAAGGTCAGTTAGGAGATCCCCTCCATGTGTGATTTATTCACCTGAAGCCTGCACTGTGTTCACCACAGAGGTAATGACTGTTTACTAAGCAATTTAAACACTGAATGAACCTTCATCAAAACTATCAAATTAAGGGATCATTTAAATATTATTTTACTCACTATATCTTTGAGGGCTGTAGTGACGGTCTGACTGGTGTTTCCTCCTTTCATGATCATGGTGCTTTTCACATCTTCAACCAGTTTGGGAGCTCGGCTCTCCAGGAAACGCTTTGAGCGTTTCGTCTTTGGTTTCCTGAGGACACAAAACGTTTAAAAAAAAAAAAAATTTAAAGATTTTTTTCAGAAAGAGAAACTGATGCTGATGATTTATGGTATATTTAGGAAGTTTTAGCAAATATTGGATTCCTCTCTGAGTTTTATGGTAAAGCTACTTCCCCTTTAATTCAACAGAAGTATTCAGATTGTTTCTATGTTTAATAATAAATGTCTCAGTAGGGGTGTTGTTCTGAGTGTAATCTGCCCACATTATTTCGAACCAAATCCACCCAGAAGCTGATCATTGGTCTAACATGCGCTAAAGGACATTTGAATGATGCTGTCTGGGAGTTTTAAAGGGACATCCACCCTGCTGAGCATTAGCAGCAACTTATACATCCCTTATCCATCATCCATAGTTCATCTTTGTCAGCAGGTCAGAGTCAGAAAGTGGGATTTCTCATCCACAAAGCTTTCAGTTGTTCCCTGCAGGGTGTTTTCATGCCAATAGACGTATAACCTGGATGTGCTCTGGGATGTCATAAATACCTAAGACAGCCTCAGAATAGTGTGGAAGAAGTTTGCCATACAAACAAACCCAGACGCTGCTATTTATAAGCATAACCATCATATAACGTCATAACCATGAAGCAACTTTGTCCAAAGTCAAAGATGCTAATTTAGCAGGTTAGCCAGAGCTTTCCTTTTAATATAAGCTACCCGAAAGACGTACAAACACATCACCCCCCAACATTACCCTCATAACATGGTTTACATAGTTTACTTACACTATTCCGTCTAATTGCGTCATTTTTTAACCTTTTTTTGTGGTATTTTCAAGGCTGCTGCGCTCGTGCTTCTCTTCTTTCCCACGTGAAGCTTCACACCGGAAGACAACAAGAAGTTCTTCTTCATTACTGCTGGCTGATCCGTTGATGTCTATTAACTACCTGCCCGCTACTGCCACCTACTGTCACAAAAAAGCACTGCAGGAGAAATACAACAAAGGATGAACTCACATTCTGACCAGCAGGGGGCGATATAATCTTTCTCATTACCACGACGGGAAGATTTTATTCCGACTAGAAAGAAGTTGCCAAAAATTCAACACATTAATTTAGTTTATAATTTCTTTAGTTAACTAGTAATGAAACTTGCAAAATCAACACATTCGTTTGTAGATATATAATTTCTTTAGTTTATTTGCAAGCATGGAACTCGCAAAAAAAACAAAACACAAACACATAACCTATTTTACAGAAATAGGTTGCAAAAAATTAAACAATTCAATATATTTATTTAAAGTATACAATTTCTTTTATTATTATTTTTTATTCATCTAAATATTATTTTAATATTTATATATTTTTTTATTTAAATAAATAAAAAATTAAAATAAAGTATATAATTTCTTTAGTTTACTCGCAAGCATGAAACTTGCAAAAAAAAAAAAAATATATATATATATATATATGTGTGTGTGTGTGTGTGTGTGTGTGTGTGTGTGTATACATATATTCTGCAATTTTTCACCTTTGATCACCGTATAAATCAACAGATATATATTTATGAGACAGACCAGCAGAGTTCAGAGAGGAATGTTATGCTAATGTGAAAAACCTTTCAGGCAGATACCAAGTCTTTGGGAAGGGTTCCAGTAAATTCAGGACGTTCAAGACCCATAAAACAAAAAGAGCTATAATTTAGACACAGGACTCAGCATGCTGAAACCCTGAAGGGATAGGATGAAGACAGCAACATGTATGACGTGTTTGAAATAACGTCTCTGGATGAAGCATAGAGGATGACAGCTTTGGGAACAATGCACACACAACTGATCAGATTGATGATCTCCATCTGACCTGATAACCAATCACAGTTAATCAGTTCCTCTCATTATTCCAGAGATTTAGAGACAGTGATCCCAACCACAGAAGTAATCAGAGGAACTGATAAGACGGTACATACTTTATTTGTCCTTTAATGGTTGGACTTTGGCAACCCTTCTCTAACTAAACACAGCCTACATGTCCCAGCTTGATTTCTGCAGAACCATGTGATGTATGATCCAGCTTGGCCCCCAGCCAGTAGAACGGCATCTCTACGCTGCTGCTTTCATCTGACATCCATCACTTTCTGGAAATGTTCTACGTAATAAACTAATAAAGGTTTATTGCATCATAGGCTGTATTAACTTAATCTTAAAGTTCAAAGACAATTCAAAGTGTTTTATGTGAATTAAACTGTAAATATTAGGAAAATAAAAACAGGAAGTAAAGATAAAAATATGATAGAAGTAGTAAAACAAACCAGTTGGATCACAACCTTAAACAATCAGTGAGCAGTTTAACTTTAACAGTCAAAGGCAGCTCTGGTTAAATTTGATTTCAAAGAACTCAGGCTTTCAGCTGTTTTGCAGTCTTCTGGGGGTTTATTCCAGATCAGTGGAGCAGAGGAACTAAATGCTGCTTCTCCATGTTCGGTTCTAGTTCCAGGTGGACAGCTTAGGTTTGAACTAGAAGACCTGAGTGTCTGGGAGGTTGATCCACTGACAACAGATCTGTCAGGTATTGAGGTGCTGATCTATTCAGGGATTTCTAGACTAACAGAAGGATTATAAAGTCTATTCTCTGAGCTACAGGAAAGACTTCAGAACCAGGCAGACATGCTCTACTTTCTTTGTTCTAGTGAAAACACTGGCAGCAGCGTTTTGGATCAGCTGCAGCTGTCTGGTGGACTTTTTAGGCAAACCTATGAAGACACCATTGCGCCGATCAGCTATGCAGCTGTTATTTCCACCTTTTTAAATACATTTTCAAGATCTGCCTGTTTTTCTGACTGGCTGGATGTGCCCTCTTCGTCCCTCGACATGGGAGCTGGCTTGGAGCTCGTCTCCCTGGCTGCGGAAGCCTTTTACAGCTGCCTTTTTTATCTATTGCTTCTGTCTCCTTGAACCCCAGTCGGCCTCAGCAAATGGCCGCTCACACTGAGCCTGGTTCTGCTGGAGGTTTCTTCCTGTTAAAAGGGAGTTTTTCCTCTCCACTGTCGCTACAAGCATGCTTAGTGTGAGGGATTTCCTTCAAGTCAATGAGTCGATGCAATCAACTGGTTTTCCTTAGATAGAAAACTTTTAATCAATTTGACTGGATGATCAGGTGAACTGTGAAGTGCCTTGAGATGACATGTGTTGTGAATTGGCGCTAAAGAAATCAACTGAATTGATTATAAAAGTGTATATATATTTACGTTTCACATAAATGAAAACAAACGCAGTGAGTTAACAGGTAAATATCTTTTATTAATGCATCAAGCTCAAAGCACAGATATATTTAGCACATCTTGACCATCCAAAGAACAGCAAAAGAAATTAGAACAGCAAAATGGCTCCTTCAGTACATCCCAACAGATCTGGATAACATCACCCTCTTCCTCCCACCTTCTTAAGCAGGGCAGAAAATAAAAAATAAAGTCACCCCTCTACTTCAGAACAGAAGGTATGGGGGGAAACCGCTTTAACATTTGGACACGAAATAGGAAATAAATTGGTCCGCAGCAGAAAATACAAAATGCTTTGTATAAAATTCACAAATTATTTAACTGCAACAATGCATTGACCTCACTGTATAAAAAAAAAAAAAGTGGCAATGATCCCCAAATAGTAGCGTTAAGATGTACTTAATCCCAAATGAGAAAAAGAAAAAAAAGAGGCTTTGAGATTAATTACAGCTTAACTAAACCCTTGAAAAACATCTAGACTAAAACTTCAAATGGATGTTCCTCCCCTGTTGGGTGCAGCAGAGGAAGGTGAAGCGCACAGACCAACGAGGAAGAGGTGGCGCTACGCTGTCAAGCAACACGGCACTAGAAGTCACATGCACCACGGTGTCACACGGTGTCCCCCTCATAATGGACACAAAAAAACGATCTAAAAAAACTGCTAGGAAGTCCTGTTTTCAATTGGTGGAGGAGGAGGGGGTAATAAAACGGCAGTTTAGTAACATGTGGAATGATCCGGGTTCACCCTGGCGTGCTCAGACCGATGGGCCTCTATTGTGCCTTTAGATTTCTGTGTGGGCCAGAAAGAGACAAAGGATGGACTGTATGAGAGAAAAGAGAGAAGAACAAAACGCTCTGCTGGACAGCTAAGCAAAACCTGTCTGGTTCCATTCAGAGCAGACAGACGGGGACGGCTGGCACTTCTGCAAGGAGCGGAAAAACCAGCCGTCAGCAGCGGGCATTGGCCCGTCAGCTCAGAGCCATCCAGGCTTTTCTCCACAGCCCGTCACCATCTGGAAACGCTGATCTAGGACGGATGAGGGATCCTCATCGCAAACCAGGAAGAGCGTTCGGGTCAAGAGAAGCTGACCGATCTGAGCACGTCAGGGCCCTGCTCTAGTGCGGGCGGAAGCCTTGTCTGTGGGGGATGAGGGGGGAGACCTGCAGGAAGGGACCGGTGGACAGCGCCCGGGTGGGCGGCCTCCGGCGGAGCGCGTTTAATTCCTCCACATGCACCTCAGGATCACAGCAAGAGTGAGCTAGAATATCGCGACAAAGAGAAGAGCTTTCATGCAAGAGACTTAAGTCACAGTTACGACGACGCAAACAACTCAATCTGGGGGGTAAACTCAGGGCGAGGGGGGCAGACGCCAGGCAGGCGGCGAGAGGGGAGGAGGCGGCGGCAGGGCGGCGCTCGGAGGGGCCGCCTTTCTTTTTGCGCCTCTTCTTCATCCTGAACCCTCAGCTCTGCTGGCGGTTCTTGGCGTAGCTTGTAAAGACAAAATTGTAATCGTTGAATTGGGCCAGCTGGCGGTCGAGGCGCTTGTAGCCCTCGACTTTCTGGGGGGAAGAGAAGACACTGCGACACTTGGAGCTCTGGAAAACAAAACAAAACAAAGATAGAGGTGGATGATGTAATCATTCCGAACGCTGCATTAGGAGGCGTCTCTTTCCTACGCTGCATCCATTCCTCTAATAAACTGTTCAAACTGATCAGAAAATTAGCTTATTTACCTTAAGACTGATTGATCTGCCAATAAATGAGTATTTTTGCCCGAAAATAAAATTGATACTATGAACTTGAAAAAAAGATAATCCTTTATTTTAAACATAAATCATCTTATTCCATCAGCTTGTATTTCAGTTTTTCAGATCGGAGATCACGAAGGTGTCGTTATGAAAGCAGCGCCTGCGTAACGCTCGATGTCGTTTTAGTGTTTCAAACAGTGGCGGTGCTAGACCAGATGTACCAGGGGGCCAGGGTGATTTCATGGGGGGGACAGAAAAGCATGAAATAAGGAACAGGGTAAGGGTTTCAAATACATTAGGAGAGCTGCATGATGTGAAATTACTATTCAATTAGGTTTAATTAAAATGTTCCTATTAGTTCAAAATACATTCATAATTCAGGAATTTTACATATTTTTGACTTAAGTTTAAGTTACTGTTTTCTATAAAATCTGTATCAGAAACCAAGAAACACTGATAAATTCAGATGTAAAAATTAGCTGATGAAAACTGGGATCCTATATCACTCCCACGGAAGCTATCACCTTATTATTTTTAAATAATTAAACAGAATTTGTAAAGAAAATAAATGAAATAGTTCGAAAGGACCCATCAGTAACTATGTCTGTTCCAGCGCATTACAATTTCTTTTAGTATTATATCTTCAGTACAGGAGCCAGGACATGATCTACAGGGGCACTGGCCCCCGTTGGCCCCTGTCTAGAACCACCCATGGTTTCAAACCTTTAACTCCTGGCTGATTTCTACCCATTTTCTCATTTCAATAAGCTTCTTTTCCAAACATGCCGTCGACTTTATGTTGTGCAGCAGTCCTTCCTGCAGCACACAGCATAATGCTGCCGCTCCCATGCTTCAGTTAGGACTGTGCTCTGAGGCTTCTGATGGGTTTTCAGTTTCAAACTGAAGGAGCTGGTCGTTTCTGATCCCACACAAACACTAATCAGACTCATAATAATGAATCTCTGTGGCTTCTTCCTTCCTAAACGGCCTCTCAGACCAGATCATAGTTTCTGCTTTAGCCGGCATTTCCCAAAAAAATAAATAAATAAAGCCTCCCTGCTGAAAACAGTTTGGCTGCAAGACATTTGCGAAATTTAAACTTTAACCCTTTTTATTTGAAACGTTTTCTGACAATCTTTTCCTGGTTTGTGCTTTAAAGTTGATTATTCTGACAAATGGAAAAGACAAATTTTAAATCCGTTTAATCAGAGGTTATTTGCAAAACATTGGGCATTTTTATACCCTTCATCATTGAGGTTTTTCCAGAACAAAAAAATAACTGATGAAGACATCTAAAAATGACCAAGTTTTTTTTTTTTACTCAATTGATTTTCCCTTGATTTGAGATGTCAGTGTATTAATTAGGAATTAGATGATTTACATTTAAAATATAAATACCATTAGTACATAATTTAAAGAACAGAAATATTCCAGAAACAGATTGGCATATTGATCTGTTCAAATTAAGGGCAATACAGTTATTTTAAGAATATTGTACAGATGTTTAAATGAGATTTAGCAGTTTATCTATGTAAATCTGACCAGTCTGGATTGCTGTGCTCCTTTAAATCACCTCTGCAGCTTTCACTGCAAAAACTGATTTATTAAACCATTTCTGAGCAGATAAAGGTGATGGTTTACCAGAGGAATGAGGATTTTCACCCTTCAGAATGATACTTATAGTCTTGGTTTATTAGCCAGCTTATAAGGAGGGAAAATGGACCGACTTCTGTTTCATTTTGTTTTACAAACGGGTCGTTCCACACACCTGATTGACAAAAAGCGTAGTCACAAATTTTCCAGGCTTGAACACGTCGACCACCTTCCTGATCAGATCATCGTAGCACGTCTGGGAGAGGTTGGTCTCAAAGCTGACATAGGAGAACTCCGGCTCTGGAGTGATGTGGATGGTCCAGTACGTTCCCTGCAAGGGGCCGAAAGAAAAACAGTCGGCTGTGAGCCCGCTGTGGACGGGTCGGCGCACAGAAAGGTGACGGGGCGCGCCGCTACTCACGTCAGTCTTCATTCCATTCATCGAGTATCCGCAAGGGTTAAACATTGTGGCGTCGATGATCGAACCTGGTACCAGGTCACGAATTCCACTCCTCTGAGGGGGAAAAAAGGAAAGTGGACGGTGAGGACTCTTCACCAAAAAAAGACCGGACAAACAAAAACACTCTACCCTTCGCTCTACTTACACGAGTGACCTCACTTGCGGAAACACCGTCTCTCATGAAGAAATGGTCCATAACAGCTGGGTCGAGGTCGCTCATCAAAACTTCCAGCGTCTGATCCGCCTGCTTGTTCTCCCAGTACTCTGGCAGATCCAGGGTAAACAGGTACCTGTGGGGGAGGGGAGGAGGGACGGTCAGGGGGGGTCCGTCCTGCTGTGGAAGGGACGGACCAGAGCCGCTGTTCTGTCAGCTCAGCATACCGCGTAAGGCCAGCATACCCTTAGTAATACGCATGCATGCACTGCTGAAGGTTTCTTCCTGTTAAAAGGGAGTTTTTTCCTCTCCACTGTCACTACAAGCATGCTTAGTGTGAGGAATTGCCTTTGAGTCGATGAAATCAACAGGTTTCCTAAGATGGAAAACTTTGAATCAATCTGACCAGTGATCTGGTGAACTGTAAAGTGCCTTGAGCTGACGCGTGTTGAGAATTGGTGCTATAGAAATAAACTGAATGAATGATTATTAGCAGCTATCAGTCCCATAGAATGGCTTCAGATTGTGCCAGTAGGCTCATTAGGTTGTTATCACAATGAATCCGAATCCTACCCCTAAAGTAATTCATTTTCCACCACAGATTTAAGTTATCTGAAATAGGTTCAGTAGTTCTTTATGTGCTGTAAAAATAAAGTTATCCACATGTCGCTCATATTAAACTAAAAAAACTAAATATATCCTGTCAAATGAGTTGTAGCATCCCCTTTCAATAAATGTTCTGTGAAAAAGAGCTCATTATTCTTTAATAAAATCCTCGTCAAACGGACATGCAATGTTTTTTTTCTAAAGCCAATGTGTGTGTTAGACCTAGTGAAGGACTTTTTTGTTGATTTATGCACAAAACTGACGAAAACCTGACTAAAACAGGAGATAAAGCAGCGTGATTGGGTGTAAGGAGAGCAGAGACTGGAAACTACGCAATGTGTATGACTAAAGCCTGGTTTATACTTTTATACAAACCAGGACGTCTGCGTGTGTCTCACAGCTAACGCAGATATGCCACCCCTTTCACATACAGGAGGCCTCTGATTGGTCAAATCTACATCCGATCTACTCTATGCATATTACCTGTCTGGTACCTAATGGCAGAAACTCTGGCTGTAGTGCCGTCCACAACGCCTGGCACACCTCGGACACTATCCCAGACACCGTACAGGATATTAGTTTTTAGCTCTGCGTGACGGTCTGTTTGTTTGCACCAGAAGCGCCATGGCCAGTCTTTAGGAATCACTGACGGGTGAACTGTGTGTCGTCCAGCATCAGATGAGGGGTTGTAGACGCCAAACCGACACGTGGAAACCCACAATCCTAACTAGTTCCTGATTGTCCCTCTTCAATATTGGGCATAGATCAAAAATATCTGGGTCATACCTGCAACTAGCTAGCTGGTACACACTGCTGGGGGAGGATAACCAGCCCTTAAGGGTATGCTGTCCGGATGTGGTGTGCTGAGCTGACAGAACACCGCCACTGTGTGGCTGCTCATGAAATGCAGCAAACTCTACAACTACTGACTGTTCCTGCTGCGGTTTATGAGTAGGAACAGGCTCCATGCCAGTCCATTGAAATCAGAACCACTGGGGTTAAAGCTAGCGGCAGCGTGCGGGCGCTCAGATACTTACCAGCAGTCAGAGTTCAAACGTCCCATGCAATAGGCTGCGCCATCTGGAAAGAAGAAGAAAAAACAGGCGTTTCACCTCCTTTAATGTCAGAGATTAAACCACATGAATGTTTGAAGACTTTGGATCAAATCTGCTACCTACTTGGGAAAATTTGGCTGAGAAAATCCACTTCCTCCTGAAAGTTGCGATGAGGGAACTCCTGGTGGGCCGGCTTCATGAAGTTCTTACGGGAATAGAAGAAATTCTGCAACAAACAACTTAAGAGTTACTCCAGTGCCTCATCGCCTTCATGCCTAGTGTAGCAAATATGCATCAAACTACTCCTGTAACTTGTACAGCCAAGAGGCAGTTTATTGCGTCCAGCTCTAGGAACCTTTGGCAAAAACACGTTTCTAGTAGGACCCTTCCCCAACAGAAATGTTTTGTTCTTGTTTTAAAGGAAAGTTGAAAAAAAAAAAATTAACAAATCTTTCTTAAATTTTGGGGGAACTCTGACATATTTCAGTTTGTAGCATATTTGCTACATTAAGCTGTTGTGCTAAAGCAGTTCTATAGAAATGTAAAAAATAAATAAATAAATAAATCTATATTCTAAGAAAACCCCCAATTATTTTTCACTCATTTTTAATAAGCTCAGGGTTTATACAGGAATGAGTAACTCTAATATAATGTTTTTTAATTAGCATTGTGCCAATGGCATTTTTTGGACCCGATACCTGGCTGTGCACTATCGGCCGATATAGATACCATCTGTTTGAAATTGATGTGTGCGTTTATATATGAAGAACTGCATACTACTTGGATGTAAAATAATTACCATCATGGCTTTGTCAAGCTGCTGCCTACCTTTGTGAAGCAGGAAAAAGACAAACAAAGTGAATCCAGTAGAACTTTTTATTGCCTACCCGGAATGGGTGACAATAGTTGAATAAACCTTTGGCTCTCAAAATGGTATTGTGCCCTATTTGTTGGTACTCGCCGATACCACATTTTAGTGCTGGATTGGGAGCCCGTCCGATACTGGTATCGGTGCAACACTTGTTTTAATGTTCTTAGAAATTATTTTCATGCCATCAACAAGTACCCATGAATCTTATATATTCATAGATATATCTCTCTATATCTATATCTAAATATAAATCAAGGCAAAATCCTTTACCGTCGACAGGCTGCAGCCATGTCCTGAATTCCTCGTTTTCAAGCCACTTTTTGGTGAAATTACCATATTCCCATTCTCTAGATTTTTCTCCACCTCCAGATTTCCTATCACGCAGAACTAGTTATATCTGATATATCTGATGAAATTGTTTTTATAAACTTTTTTTTTTATTAAAGCATTTTAAAGACCACAATAAGCACATTTAATTTTTAATGCCAATTAAGGCCTTAATTTAAATGATCTGATGATTTCTAATGATTTTTAATGACCCGTGGAAACCCTGAATCTTTATGAAAACAACATCCTGGGAATAAAATAAAGTTTTAATCAAATTCTTATAACAGAGTTCTTTGTCATTTACAGCAATAACTGCTGCCATGCTGAAAATTATTAGCTTGGTAAAAATCGGTTAGAAAAGATGTAACATGTTTTTATTTTTCCTGATAAAAATCTGTTTATTAGAGTTCTTCAATTTCAATGTTAATTTAAACCGCTATGCCCGTTGTTGCAAACTGACAGAAGCGTGATGCAGGACTAACCTCGATGGTGTCGAAGCCACTGTACTCCCTGGCCAGCTCCAGCAGAGGCACCAGTGCTTGCAGTAAGAGGGTGGTTCCACATGTCTTCAAAATGAAACGTCTCTTGGAGACAAACATGCTACTCTCACTGCGGGACATAGGAGAGAAAACCAGAACCTGCCGTTAACCCTCCGATTCAGAGGTCGTTCCCCCTGTGGCTAAAGTGGCGGTATTCCACCAGAACGGGAGTCCTGCATGTTTCAGAGGATCCGGAGCTCATCATGAGCCGTCCTTTCACTCTGGTCTGTTGAAGCAGGGGATCCTCCAAACATGCAGGACACCTGTGAGGTCACAGCTGCAGGCGTTCTTTACCTGAGTATATAAGCTTCCTGCTTGTCAGTCTTTGTCACACTTATGATCAAACAATGCACATTTTCCAAAAGTTTGTCCCACTCAAACCTAAAAGACAGAAAACAGAAAAAAATATTTAGGATTATGATGCGCATTTCAAGAGTTTTCAGCTCAGTCCTTCACTTTAGAATCTATACCAAAGTAAGCAGGTCGAGCTGTTTAGATATACAGAAACATGGCGGATAAAACGGTTTCATTAAGCAGCAGTTTGAGTCGCTCCACAGTAGGGCTGCTGCCACCGTGGTGCTCCAACAAAAACAAAGTGTGCTGCAGAGCAAAAAGAAGCTGCGTCACGTTTTCCAGTGCAGCCTGGGAAGAAGAGCCCGGGCCGCTGGCTCGGCCTCCAGCAGAGCTCAGAGCCAGCGGCTCATGCCGACCCCCGGGTAGATTCTGCCCACATTAAATAAGGCCTTCTGTCAGCAGACAGGGAATTTCCTCTAAAGGAGAAAATAGTTTGCTTTTCAGCATTTAAGGAAAAATACACACTTTTACACCTCGAGGGTTTATTTTTTCCGGTCACGGTGTGGCCCACAAATACCAATAATTTTGCACAAATAGCATTTGTCCTTTCCAGTGATTTTTAAATCAATCCACCAACATTTTTCAACCACATCTCCCCCTAGGCAGATTAATCAATCTGTTTGGTGCATATTGTAATAAAGCAGAGCCTTTTATGTCGGCCAGCTTTATCTGTGGAACGGGCGATAAGTTATTAGGTCTTAGAGTCTGCGTACCATCACTCTAGGTAAGGATCTCATTCAATTACCAGATTAGTTGATTAATTACCAATTAATTACGACTGATCTGATCATTTCGTTCCGGCTCAAATATTTCAATAACTTTAATTCCAATGTGTGACAGGAGCTCATTTTAAACACCTTCCATTCAGACTTTCAATCTCTCTGCAGTGACAGATAAATTCTACACCATGCGGTGTCGCCTGTAGCTGAGTGTGTGGTGCTTTCTCAAAAACACAACAAAAAACTAATTCTCAGCCCTCTCTAGATCGGATGTTTGGGAGAAGTTGAAATAGATCATCTAATTTTAGCCATTCTGGGAGGAAAACAACCTTTTCTTAGCAGCATGTTGCCACAGAGGCCGAGAGGAAATCTGAAAGCTGCCAGTTTGATCACTTCTAAGAAAGAAATGAGGCTAACTGGGGAGTGTGGAATTGCTGCAGAGCATCAGGCTCCGTTTATGCTACTGTAAAGCCTGCTGCTTTCCAGAGGAGGCAGAGATGTAGGAGGGCTGTTGCAACATGCCTGCTTTCCAGTTTCACCCCCCCCTAACAATGTTAGCCACCCAGCAGCTCCTGTTTCAGAGTGAAACCCACTCCGGAGGCCATTTCATGAAAGCTCAGCAGGATCAAATTTCCTTGAAGAAAAGAGCAAGAATAAACGTCTAAGCTACTGTTAGTTCAGACGCTGAGCACAGGGGTGACCAGTGTGGCTCCATTTTATCAGTCTGACCTCCTGCGCCAAGATCCATGCAGATCCACTAAACACGTGCAGCGGTGGACTTCAGTCCTCTGCTGACTCTGAGCAGGACACCCATCACCAGCGCTTCAGTTCGACACCCGGTTGCCCCACAGTCACTCTCAGCAGACCACGAGACCTGGATGTAATCTGAGCAAGGTCCCTGCCGATGAATCAGACGCCCTTGCAGACTTATTTGGACACTGGCTGATGTCCAGCAGGCTTCATCCACTGACTGAGCTGCTAATCTGTCCCTCTGTTCATTAACGCACCACTGTTCATGCTTTCCCCTCAGAGGGGAACGACATGGTTAACGGCCACAAACAGAGCCTTAAAACTCATCTCACTCAGCAGAGATTGAATTAATCCAACTCATTTTGTAAGTTATATCCATTAAAAAAATGCATTTGAGCTCATGCTGTTCGATTGCTTAAAGGCTGTACATATTTAACTCTTTAGAATCATTTGTTTACAGAGCCTTTCACAGCTCAGGGAACAATCATATTTTGTTGAACTGAACCAGCAGCCCATCAGGTCTACCACGTGCATCTCTCTGAACCTCCCATGCCCTCCTCTTTTAAGGCCACTGGGCAAATCAGCTCTTAGATGCCCTGAACCAATCCGAGGAGAGGGGAGGGGAGCCTCCTCATGGCTGGAAACGTGAGCCAAGCAGAGGCTGCAGGGAATTCTGACCAACTTCTGAAGTAAAATCTTCAGCTTTTGGGAGGATTTGGCTGAAATGCTTCCATTTCTGGACTTTAACAGAACAGTAAAACTAAAGAAAAGTGCAGTTTTTTTTTAGGAGCCCGAAAATAAAAATCGAGATTATAGGATTAAGGAAACGTAAAGAAAAACAGAATAAAAAAGGGCAACACATTAAATGAACCCAGAACGGTTTATTAAACTGTTCTATAATGATTAGAGTAATAGTGATCATTACCCAGAGTCTAATGAAGGAAGAGCACATGCTAACACCCCCCCACACACACACATTGAATGACGCAGCAGAAATAACCTCAACCATAAACCAGACTGGTTAAAGTCATTTATACAACAGGATAAGCTAAAACACTAGTTTTTATACATCTTTTCCTTATTTTTGGGAATATTAATATTTAATCCGAACAAACAGCAACGAGACGGTTCTTTGAAGGGGGGGTGACGTAGCTACACGAGGAGCTCTGCGCCGCTGAAGTTGGCATCTGATTTGTCACCCTAGTAAAGGGCTGTTTGACCATTTTTTTTTAAATTAACCTGATCTCTTCCAGCTCAAAATGTTTACAAATTTTCAGATTAAATCTGACCTGTTCTGAGGTAAACTGTGTCTTGAATGTAACCATTTAAAACCCATGTATAAAGGGCTTAAAAAATAAAAATGGGAATAAATAAACACAAACTACATTAGAGCAGACAGGTGAGCGTTGAGGCAGTTTCTGACTTCTTTAAAGCACAGAAGCCAATAAAAAAATAATTCTACCGTTAAACAATCTAGCTTAAACGAGTTCCCCGATTATTTATGATTTAAATGCCCAGTTTTGACCCTTTCTTTGAGGCTCGGTTTGAAGAAGCTCCGAATCTGAAGTCAATTTCAGCCTTAGCTCCAATAGAGGGTTAATAAAATGCACCAATCCCGCCTGATTTCTACGTAAAGATGAGCAGACATGCCAGCGGATGGATCAGTCATTTAAAGCAGCGCAGTGATTCGGGGGTGAAGGGGAATAATGTCAGCGGGACAGCGGTTCAGGTTAGCAGAGCCTTACAGGAAGTAGGAGCGATGGTCGGCTAGTACCCTCCGTCCACCTGCCGCATCACCGAGCTTTTAAAAAACCGCAGAAACTCTGTTAGCAAACATAAAAATAACCGAGTAATAGAATGTGGAGAAGTGGTCAAATTCAGAGTATTTATAATGAATGAGCTTCGGTTCGTAGTGGGGGAGTTAAAGGGGGAGGTGTTAGCTAGCCGCTGGTAGGGGCTGAAAGGCCGGAGAATTCCCTGCTCTCCACTTTCTTCCCCCATGACGCATTTAAATACATCCACCGCAGACCCGAAGTGAGGCCAGCGCCTCCACACATTCATCACATCTGAACCGACACGGTAAAAAGGAGCCAAACCTCGGGATGGAGCGGAGGTCCCCGGTTCCTTTGGTTTCGTCCTGACGAGAGAACCACACCTCCAGCAGCTTCTCGGTCCCCTCGAAGAACTGTGCACCGTTATCCTCCATCATGAGACAACAGACACCCAACAGAATTATCAAAACGTCACTTACAACGTTTTAAGCTTTTTTTTTTATTATTAATAATCTTTCCTCGATTCGCTATAATTTATTGAGGTTCAGTCCTTAAAGCAATCCAGATGTTAATTATCTTGAGTTACCGCCTTCCCTTTTGCAGAGAATACCGTTAGCGAGTGCTAGCTAATATCGCCGGCCATACTGTGTAAAGCGCTGAATGAAATGCGTGGGTTGGTTTTATACCCAATCTACATTACGTCACCGACAGCGTCAAGCCAATCTGACAGCAGAACTACTCGCTGGGTTTTATGATTGGTCCAAGGATGTATCAGTCATGGCGGAAAGAGGGTTTTCCTCACGTGGCTTTCTACTGTTGCTAAAACTTACGACGACACGCTTTTATTATTATTCACATGACATAACATCGATGAGCAGATATTATCATTTTCTTTCTTTCTCTCCCTTTTATTTCATATGTTAAACGTTTTTTTTCGATGCGTGTGGTGTTGTGTAGTTTACTGTTTTAATCTACACATAAAGTTAAAAATTTTTTTAGAAATCTATCTATCTATCTATCTATCTATCTATCTATCTATCTATCTATCTATCTATCTATCTATCTATCTATCTATCATAATACTACTAATATACTATAAAAAATAATAATAACAAATAAAAATATAATAACAATAATTATTATTATAATTGTTATTATTATTATTGTTGTTGTTAATATTATACTAGTGTTATTAGTAGTAATAATAATAGTTACTAGTAATAATAATAATAATAATTATTATTGTATGAATATAATTATATTATATACTAGTACTACTACTAATAATAATAACAATAATAATAATGAGTATATGTAATTATATTAATACAATAATAATCATAATTAAATTATAATGGCATAAATTATAATAATATTTATTAAAAATAATAATAATCATTTTTAGTATTATTCATATTATTTATATTATTATTTTAATAACTAATAAACCAAAAACTCCTATGTCCCAGCTAGATTTTTAAAACAGCGTTCGAGGGTACGCAAAGTGTAATAAACCGCAACGAGAAACGCGGTTTGTAGTTTTTAACATCTTCTGTTTCACCGTGAGCCAGCGGCGGTGGCTGCCTGGCAAGACTACGTTACCCAGAATGCCGCGCGCCCCAATTAGAAACGTCAACGAGCCAGTGAACATTAAGCGGAGCACACCAAAATCCCAAACAAGGAAATGGTGGGGGAATAAAACGACCAGATTATTTAATTAATGCATGTAATAATTAATATTTTATTTTATTGTAATTTAAGACGTATTTATGGGTTAAAATGGATTACGACTTCAAAACAAAGCTGGCAGCCGAGAGGGAGAGAGTGGAAGATCTGTTCGAATATGAAGGTTGCAAAGTGGGTCGAGGCACGTACGGGCACGTTTATAAAGCTAAGCGCAAAGACGGGTAAGATAACCGTGGTCGGTATTGTTCGCTCTGACATTCGCCTCATTGCAGGATGCGTTTCGGGAGTCCTGCTGTGTGTTGAACGCAGCGTTAGATTTGAACCTCCCCGAAGCGATAACCCTGTGTGTGTGTGTGTGTTTTTGTTTTCATGTAACGCACGCGCTCACTCACTCACCAACGGTCTCCCCCTACACACAACCACACGCGCGCGCGCGCTTACTTCCTCCCTTCGCCACTACTCCCCCCGCCTGAAAGCATTGATAATGTTTGTTAGTGTTAGCGGTGGTAGCTCGGTGTGCTACCTGGCACCGCGAGGGACAGGTTTCAGTTAGCCATAGCAAACTTTGTTTACACACACAGTAGATTATTAAGCACTTATTTTATTCGCCATCACTCTGAAGAAGAACATCAGCGCTTATGGGGACATGCTGGGCTGATTCTAGGACCAGAGGGGTGCTGACAGGAGCGGATTTAGGGAATTTTGGGCCCTAGGCAAAGATAGGCAGGGGGCCCCCTGAATTGAGAAGACAACACACAAAACAGACCAATTACACAGATACAGACATTTTAATAGAATAGATTTTTTCTTGTTGTTTTCCTCTCTATATTTTGTACTCAGCTGACTTTTCATGCTGTCTCTAAAGGAATGAAAGATTTTTTCCAAGCACTAAGCTCACTTAGCTGATTGCTCCTTCCTATGTTCCCAAAAAGGCCAAAGTAAATAACCCAGTCCTTCTTTTCACTGTAGACAAGCCATGATCTGCTTCTCTGTTCTCCATTTTTCATTTGGATGAAATAATAGCTGCATGAATCATGACAGCAGACAAGATAGAGGAGAGCAGGAGGCGGGGTTACCAATCTACTTCCTCGGGAGAGCAGAGTTCGCTGCTTTTAGATGTTGGCGCCAAAGTCTCCAGTAGCAGAAAAAAAAGGAACCAGATTTGGCGATAGGGGCTTTTTGAGATCAAAGTGCTAGAGGGGTCAGAGAAGTCACTAAATAAAGTGACTAAAGCGCTAAGTTGGCAACACTGCTCTTCATATTGTTTGTTTTCAAATGGTTTGCTGCTGTCTGGTTGGACCTTTCTGAACATGTGCAGCAAATGGACTGATCCAATATGGTGGACACTGAAGGGGGGGGCTTAATATTATAAGCGTTCTGATGGCATTTTAGCGAAAGGATCTAAAACATAATGTGCACAAATAAGGAATAGTTGTATTAATCAGTTATATAAACAGAGTTTTATGGGGCCCCCAGGAACTTGCGGCCCTAGGAAACTGCCTAATGGTAAATGAGAGCTGTCTGGCAGAGCAAGATTATTTCACTTCTTTATGAACATATTTTTCAAACTTGTTCAGTGCATTTTGCTAATAACTGGCTCCATTATTCACTAATGTATTGTATCTGAGATGTGTGCCAAAAACCCAGAAGATTCAGGGGGGAGACCCATCAGAAAGACCCCCGACCAGGAATCAAACCCGGAAACTTATTGCTGCAAGGCAGCAGTGCTACCCACTGCCCCACTGAGCAGCCTCTAAAAAAAAAAATCAGTGATAAATCCCCTATAAAGCTCTTGTTTCCTATTTGATTATTAAAGCAACACTGTCTACATTTTAGTCACTGGGAGCACAAAGGCTTGTAACCTCAAGGTTTCACACTGCACTGGAATTTGCCATCAGATACTTTAGCCTTACAGACTGGGATATCATGGAGGAAACGCCCACTCTGATTTAAATCCTAAACCAGAGAACCAAAAATGTGTCTGATAATAATAATTGAACATATTGATCTCACATTGGAGAAACTTTCCTCTGTATTTAACCCATCCCTGTGCGGAGCAGTGGGCTGCCATCGTGCGGCATCCAGGGAGCAGTGTGGGGTAAAGGGTCTTGCTCAGGGACCCCAGAGTGTAGGCTGTAGGTATCAAACCGGGTACTTTCAACCTCCTCAGAGCACAAGCGCACTGCTCTAACCTCTTGGTCAACACGTGTGCAACAAAATAAGTTCAGATCTGTTTTGTGGCACAACAACAACTATTAACTTATTTAGCTGGTGTTTAAAGGAAGTTCAGACTGCTGTATAGCAGCGCCCTGGGTCACATGATCCTCTACAGTTCCATACAAGCTGCAAAGCGATGCTGCGATGAGGCTTTTCATGGAAGGATGGAACATGACTGTAGTAGTGGCATAAAGCGTTTTGGAGATCCCTCTTGGTAATTTATTTGGGTTAAAGGTGTTGATTGGATTTAATCACCCAGAATCCCCGGTAGTAGCTTAGATGTTTTGTCCATAATATTGCTCCACTCTGTTTCCTCTCAGCACATCCAACATAAACATGTTTTATTCTTATTCTGCTTTGTAGACCAAGAGAAAGAGGTAAAAATGATGAAGTGGAAGTATGACGGTGGGACATAGAAATCTGAAGATGACTTGATGGGACATCTGGTGCAGAAACTGTTTAAATTTAATGCCTACAATATATATATATTACTTCTTATTTTTGATGTATTTTCTCCTACAAACTTCAGTTTCTTTATTTCACTGAGGATTAATCTGGCCTTTCAGATTAAGCGCTCCATCCCACACTTTGTAACTGTGGTAGTAAAGTTGATAATAACCCCAGCAAACGTCATAGCTTAAATACAAAAAACAGAAAACATCAGTGTTTCAGATTAAACAGTTTGAGTGACAGAGCACTGCCGTGGCATTAGTATCAGTCTGTGTCCTCAGCCAAAGCTTTTGGTCCTTCTGTGACACCATTGACTGATGAGAGAATTTAAGGTTTGCTTTGTGTAGCTCAGTGTCAGCTGCAGGTGGCCTTTCATTAAAGTGTGAGGAAAGTGTCAAGGTGATGTCAGGTCAGGAGTGATCACAGTGAGAGCAGCAGCAGCTCTTTTCTGCTACCAGTGGACACTGACAGGCTTTCCCTTTCTATGTAGTAACCAGTTACACTTGAAAAGGCACTTTATTCTCTCTAGATTTACTGACTGACTATTACTAGATTTAAAGGAAATAAAAACCTCTTTAACTCCTCCTGGTCAGTAGGTGGCGCACTCATATTTGACCGGTTTTATTACCACCTTCAGTTTTAGGCTACTGTTTGACACATAGGCCTTTTCTTAATTCACTAGAACGCGAGTACCGACTCATGTTCTCGCCAAGTATGTTCTAGAGAAGAACACAGGGGACTCTATGATGAAGCTGCTAAAAAAAAGTCTCATCTTTTGCGTTTTATCATTAAAATTATCAACAACTTTGGAGCAACCTAAAAGGAATAGGAACGTTTCAGCGGTTTAGTTTTTATTTAAATTATCTCGTCGTGTCATCCTTTTCCTCTGTTATCACTCAACTTATCTGAATTAAAGTTAATTTCAAATTGACTCTTAGTTTATTTACTGTTTTTACTCTACCTATTGTTTAAAATTATGGTTTAAAATATTAGTCCACAAGCAACCTTATTCACATTTTCCCCTAAATTTTCACGTTATTATACTACTCAAATTAAGGGTAAATACACTTAATCTAAGAGATTTTTTAAACTTATTTCTAGGTCGTTTTGGCAGTGTAAAGAAAATCAGGGCAGATGCTTCCATTGGAATCTGTTATCCCCCATGTGGAAAAACGGATATAAAGATTTAACATGAAGAAAATACTCATAAAACTTTGATTAAAAACATAATTTTTGGTTCTATGATCCTTTAAACATGTTTGTTCTCATTTCTTTTTTTGCCTCAGTGGAACTGCTTACCTTTTCAATTTACTGTAGAGGCTCACAATATCAAATCTGAGCCTTCTGAGTCGCCGTAGAGGGGCTTTTAGGGAAGCTGCCTCACCTTTAATGCCTCACCGTATCTCTCCTCTCCTACCTGTAAACTCTTTAGTGAATGACAGGTCACACATATGTTGACATCTATTCAGAGATGAATGCATAAAAAGTGATGTTTTGCTTTCCGTCCAGAAAGCTTTTTCAAATCGAAATGTCAGAAATAGCGTTGAGTTCAAGGCTTTGTACAGTAGCCCAACAAGGCTTGGAAATTGAACCAGACTAATGGGTCCGCCCCTTTGAATGGGCTCCTGGATGGGAAGTGAAACGTCTTCAAACTTGGAAACAAAGTCCAATGGATTGTTTTATTTTTTACTTTTTTGTAATGATTATGACCTGGATGACTGTGAATCTTCACCAGCATAAATAAAGGCTCCAATGCTGTTCATGCTATAATGGCAGACATGTGATATATAGAATCTTAAAAAGGCTTTATTAATATTGATTATTATTTATCACACCTCCAATGCTATGCAGGTCTTTCCTGTTCTCTACTAGGAGTAAAGATGATGTCTTATTGTAGAAAATAAACTGGTCACTGTCAGTTTGATCAGTTCAGTTTGTTTTAGCTGCTATCTATCTTCTTATTTTAGCCTTTCTAGCTGTGTAGGAATGTCTACAAATGTGTATATTTTCATTCTCCTGGGATCTATACTCTCAGGAGGATACAAGTGTTTGTTATTCTCTTGAGAGTAAAAATCTTTAATGCTGAGATTACAAAAAGCCCGTCAATATTTTCAAAGCCATCCTCTTGCACGAAAGAGAGATCTTAAAGGCTTAAAAGGGTAAAGCTGTCAAAGTTTACTGACATCCTCTCATCCTTCCTGATATCTGCTACAGCTTTTCTTTCTGCTTCAAAGGAGGTTTTCTTTATAAACACAGTTGTTTTGTCTTCATTCGATAGCCAACTTTGACTCTTTTTCTTCCCTTCAGCCAGTGCAAGAAGACTTTTGCACTTGGTAAAATCATGATAATTATCTTCTCTAAACATTAAGTCTTTCAGGTACTTTGTGTTACTGCACTGGCAGATTGTCGCACTTATTCTGAGTCGAATTTTCTCAAAACAAAATGAATATTTGAAGAGAATTTGCTCTTGCTTAGTATATCAATATCATTAGGATAATTATTGATGATGTGTGAGGTTATTACACCTTAATTTGCTGCCTGTTGTGCATCAGAACTGATGTTTTCCCGAATAGTTTATCTAATCAGGTCATTTCCTCTGTCCGTATATACAATGTGATTGTCACGTGGCAAATATTTGTGAATGGAATGAGAGCGGTGTCCTTCAGCTAACAACAAAGTGTAATATTTTGATAAGGCTGGAGCCATGGATGTCGCTTCATCTACCAATGTGTCTGATATACGAGGGGCGTTCAATAAGTAATGACCCTGGACCACTTCCAGATGTTTGATCGAGCTGAAATTTAGCATGTGAAGTATTTTAAATCTCTATAGATTAAATAGCAAATTACAGCTCTGAACTATTTGAGGTTTCAGATTTACTGGTGTTAAAACTGAGTCGTCTGAGTTTTTGCATTTGAAAGGACGCACACAATGGGAGACTTTTGATCAAATCAAAGTAACTTATAGTGATAATGTTGCATAATATAACCTAGTAAAACATTTTACAACGTCATATAACAGGCATCATCACCATAAGTTACTTAAATTTCATCAAAAGTTTCCCGTGGTGTGATTCCAGATCACTGCTCGACACTCAACAGGCTCCATTTCAGACTTTACTCTATTCAATCACCTGTAAGTCAGAAACCAAAATTATTTCAGAGCTGTAATTTGCTACGTAATCTATAGAGATTTAAATAATGTCACATGCAAAATTTCAGCTTGATCAAACGTCTGGAAGTGGGTCAGGGGTATTGGTTATTGAATGCCCCTCGTATGTCATGGGTACTTGTTGATGGCATTAAAATGATTTCTTAGAGCATTAAAAAGCATTAAATTAGAGTTACTCATTCCTGTATAAACCCTGTTATAATTTCTATCAAAGTCTGTTTTCATGTCTCATTGTTATTTAATACATATGAGTTATGAGTCATCTTTTTTCAGGAAACCCATCCAGAGAGAGAAAGCTTGAAGGTGTAAACACAGAGCTTACCTTTAACAATATCTAAACAAAAACCCCGAAAAAAACTATCTGGCTGACCTTAGACTGTCGGTTAGATAGACTTTTTCTGCAGCACCCTCTCTGAACATTTTCATTCAGACTGGTTAAGTCATATGTTACGTTTATTATTGAGATTTTAAAAGTGCAATAAAATCATCCCAGGTTTCTGATATCCTAGCATTTCATATAATATAGACGTCTCTCTGCTGGAGGTGTGTTTTACTAATCTACTTACACTCAGGTTAGGTCGCTTCTTTATGGAAAGGAAACAGATTAGAAATCCCCTTGTTCCTAGAGTATTGGATCTCTTTGCCTTTGCCCTGCAGAGTGAGGAATAAAGCATTTCATGTTTAGAATCTGCTTACACAAGGTGAGCTGGTTTTCTTTCCAGACCAACAGATGAAATGTGAGGAGTGTCTGTGCTGCTTAGTGTCAGCCCAGGGCGCCTGAGAGCTTCTTTTAAACCGTGTCCGTCTGAGATGCAAATGAACCTGAAGAGGGTTTTGATGTGAGCCTCACCAGGAAACGTTTTGATCTGTGCACGCTCCACACTCTGGATGCTTGTTTTCAATTTACTGGAGTCTCTTGGCTCTGGTTTTAATGGGCTGTCTCTCCTTTTCGGCCTGATTTGAAACCTGTGGCGCTAAACACAGGGATGATGCTCAGTTAAAGGCGTCCCTGTTCACCTGCTGAATCTGCTCTGTATCTGATTCATAAGGGAAAATGGGGACAACAGGGAAATCTGCCAACTGAGTGGCATTGAGGCCAGTGTGCAGGTTAAGTTTCTGTCTTTGCATCAAGGACGAATGCAGGCCAGTGATCCTCATCAGTGGCATTTGAAGTCCTGCATGGAGAGAAAGTCTCCTTCCTCCTTTTAAAACAACTTTCACCTTAATGACCAAATGCTCTAAGGCCCAATCAGGGAACAGGGAGCGTTTCAGATCTGCTTTTCTTAAAGGTGAAGATAAAAGGCAAAAGATGCCAGCTCTTCCAATGCTAACCTTTGGTTACTAATGGCAACCTTTGTTTAGCTTTAAGAAAATTATAATTTAGCAAATATTGCACCCAAACAGCCCTCTGTGATTCCAGCACTATACAGGGAAACAATTCAAAGCTAAAAGTGATGATTAATATTGAATCTCAGGCTACGTTCACACCTAAAGCAGCTGGTTTACATGCAAAGTCAATGGTTGACGCACAGCAAAATGTCCTGCAGTGCGTCTGAACAGCAGGAGCAGTGCCTCACGTGCTTCTGAGCATCTGACGCATGGGACACGCTGCAAAAGCAGTAGCTGCTGGAGTTGGAAAAATTGAACTTTTGCTGCTGGAGAAGCATATCTGGGAGCTGGCAGGGAGACGGATACAGCACTGCTGAAGCAGAGCGCTATGATCAAACCTCTGAAACAGTTTATTAACGCCTTAATTAACTTAAAATGTCGAAACCTGCCGTCAAAATATGTTCGCTTTTACTATTCTGGTTCTAGCAGTTTGGATTACGGACGTAAAAAACTCTAACATCTACTTCCAGCCGCCGTTAACAGAGGCTGCTGTTGAACGGGATTCCCAGTGACAGCGCGCTGCCGGTGTACGGGGTCTGATCGGCTCCGACAGAGAAATAATATTGGAAGGCAGGGTGGTAATCTGGATGAACTGACTGCATAGATGAAGTTTTCAGGCGGACTTTCTCACTGAAAAACATTAAAACTGCTTTTTACCCCCTGATCAAAGCAAATATAGCTGCCATTGTTCCAGGCAAAGAAAGGATAGAGTAGCTCTGCCAAACGCGCATCAGACCCACTTTACCACCGTGCAGCTAGAGCAGCAAAGATGCTTCAGCCGCGCGTCAGAACTAAACTTGTACAAGCATCAAGCTTCTGCTGCTTACGGTCTGAACGTAGCATTACGCTCATAATCGACTTCAGTCGAGTTTCAGACAATAATCCCAGGTTTAAACAGTGAAGAACCCTTTAAATGTTTCCGGTTTAAAAACTAGCTGCTGTTTTATTGTGTTCAGATGTTTACTGCAGCAGTTTTAGCTTTTTGAGGTGAAATGAATTTATTATTTCGCATCATTTGCCTTTTCATCACCTTCTACTGAGTTTGAGCTGTTTTCCTTCAGGTTGCATTGCTGTAAACGAAGTGGATTTCTCAGTAAAACCCCACTAGGATACTACATTCTCTCATTGGGTGTTTGTGTGAATGCCACTTACATTCATGTGAGATTTTTCCACACGAGGGGATTGTGCAACTCTGCCCTCTAATAACAAGACTCCTCCTTTCTGCTTTTCTCCCCACAGGAAAGATGAGAAGGAATATGCACTGAAACAAATTGAAGGCACTGGAATCTCTATGTCGGCCTGCAGAGAAATTGCTGTAAGTCACAGTTTTTTTTTTTATTATACCAAGGCGATGATGTGAGAAGATTTCCTCCCTTTAAGGAGACCCTGCTCCTTTGAATCTCCCACTATGGAGTCAAACATCTAAGTTTTAAACCCCCCTGTGGACATGCATTAATACCTCTGAATAGGAACTACTGTCTTTTAGTGTTAATTGTTGAATGATTTACGATATATGATGATTTATACTATAGAGAAGAGATCTGTGATATTTTTAACAGCTGCACCTAATGTTTGGAAATAAATCAATAGGAAATAAATCTGATAAAATGTTCACTTTTTCCATTTGATCCAGAACCATGTGGTGTTCTAGTGGAGAAGGGCAGAGGAAGGATTTACTCTCTACAACTTTCACAGCTAAACTAAGGCAGCTTGGTCGTTAGGTCTGACTGGTTTCTAAAGGCTGATTTTTAATTATTTTTAAATAGTGTTAAAATTAGTGTTGGACCGATACCAATACTAGTATCGGGCGATCCAGCCAAAAGTTTATTCAACTATTGTCACCCATTCCAGGTAGGCAATAAAAAGTTTTATATTAGTCTTTTTCCTGCTTCACAAAGCTAGGCAGCAGCTTGACAAAGCCATGATGGCAATTATTTTACATCCAAGTAGTATGCAGTTCTTCATATATAAACACACACATCAATTTCAAACACATGCTATCGATATCGGCCGATACTGCACAACCGGGTATCGTGTATCGGTATCGGGTCCAAAAAATGGCATCGGCGCAACACTAGTAAAAAAATTAAATTCTGGCTTATACGTCTTGTCCTTTTTATTTAGATGGTTAAAAAACAGTAATTATTATCAATGTTGAATAATATAAATGGCTTACATCATGGTAGATATATTTTGCCATATTACACGGCCCTACATAACTGCACTGCATTTTTTAATGAAAAGCATATTTATTAGAAACTAAATATGAATTGTTCTGACTCAGTCTGTATTAGGGCTGGGTAAAAAAATCGATTTTATTGATTTTGGATTGATTCCTTTAGATCTTTGCAAAATCGATGTGTAGGGAATGAGATTGATTAGTTTTATAGTGACGTTCACATGTGCAAATGCCGACCCAAGTAACACACCGCGCTCAGCAAGCTGAAGTCTGATGTCTGGAACCATTTTGTGTTTGAATCAGCTAAAGATGATGTGCTTGATATGTGACATTAAGGTGACTTCCCTCTACACTGATGGTTAGTGGTGCCTCGCATCTCGTGCTACAGACCACCAAGATTGTTCAAGCCAGACAGCTGCAAATAGAGCCAATAGGTTGACTGAAGACATTAACAAATGGGGCTGAGCAGCAAACACCCTGTAGTTGTTACAGATTACGCTGCTAATATGGTTTATGCAGTGAAGATAATGCAGCTCATGCATGTCTGTGTCACGTCTGCCTGCTCGAGTGAGGCTTCACTTTTTCACTTTTCACAAACAAGTTTGCACTTATGAGACAGTTTGCACTTTGTGTTTAATATGACAGGAACAAATTAAATACATGAGTATTTTGAAACACAGTTGAACCTTTTTCATTATTGTAAAAACAGATGTAAAAACAGATCGAAATGAATCGATTTAGAACTGTATGAATCAAAATCGAATCGATTCAGGACTTTGGCCAAAATACCCAGCTCTAGTTTGTATGCATGTTCTGATTCTGATTCTGATGTAGTCTGAAATGAAATGCAATGCTCTGATAAGGAATTTTACCAAACTGTAACTGAAATCATTTGCTTTGGGAATTCAGTTTGTCTATTTTTCCTTTTAATTCAGTTTTATTTAGAAAATGAAGTTATCATTTTCTGATGGCACAAGTTTCTGCCAAAATTTGTAGCCTCTTA
The DNA here is from genome assembly GCF_016077235.1 of Cyprinodon tularosa. Classification (NCBI taxonomy): domain Eukaryota; kingdom Metazoa; phylum Chordata; class Actinopteri; order Cyprinodontiformes; family Cyprinodontidae; genus Cyprinodon; species Cyprinodon tularosa. The sequence continues at coordinate 30,355 of NW_024039086.1, read as the reverse complement.
TTCTTATTTTATATTTGTTTATTTTTTTTGTTCCTCTTATTTTGCTGAATCCCTCCCCTATTCTATTCTATTCTATTCTATTCTATTCTATTCTATTCTATTCTATTCTATTCTATTCTATTCTATTCTATTCTATGTTTTTACTGATGAGGAGAATGTTTATATTTGTTGACTCTTATTACGGGACAGTGTATGGAGGTCTGTTCTATGTCGATCAGCTGATCGACATAGAACAGGACTAAAGTTAGCTTGGGCCTTCTTTTTATCTTCTGTATACTCTAAATATCTGGCTTTGCAAATGTTCTAAACATTAATTCCTTTTTTATTGAAGCAACTCAGTGTCACAGTAAAATAAAAAATCCTGTTTCTCTGACATCCTTTAATCTTAGTTGGTTTATTTGTTTATGGCAGAAATCCCAGCTTGAGAAGTTGCTGTTTTTGACAAAATCCTTTTCAATCCACTTTTTAAAAAGTCTGACGGGATTCTAATCGGCACTGTATCGTGGAAAAGAAATAGAATAGAATAGAAAATCCCTTTATTGTCCCAGAACGAGGAAATAATGCAGTTTCAGCACCAAAACAACAGGCATCATATTTAAATGGTGACACAAATAAAGACAGAATAAAATGGAAAAAGGTTGAAAAATAAAAAAATACTGTACAGTAAGGGTAAAAAGAAGTTTTGAATATGAATTCTGTGCAGTCATATAAAAGAATAAATAACCAAAATATACAGCTGTGGATATTTTTGACATTAGGGGGATATAAGAAATGGCAGCAACACAAAATGACAGCAGCTTTTTAATTAAAGTGACCAAAATAAGGAAATATGCAAAAATAAGCATGAGTGTTAATATTTATTTTGAAAACTCATCCTATTCCTGCTGTACATGGTGGAGGCTCTGTGATGCTGTGGGCCTGTTTCACTTCCAAAGGCTGTAGGAACCTTGTTAGAGAGCATGACATCATGAACTCCCAGTAATCTGCTGCCAGTAAACAGAAAGGAAGCCACTATGACATCATCTAGTATGATATAGATCCTAAACAACCGAACAAATCCAGATGATCATCCCCGTTCCTAAACCCTACAAAAAAGCTCTGGGCTGAGCTAAAGAGACGAGAGCATGAGGCTCCAGGACTCTGGAGAATCTGAGAAGGAAGATGAAGAATCAATGAGGCCTCGCTCTGTTTGCTCCGACCTTTTAGATGGTAACAGAAAACTGCAATCCATGCACAGCAGGGATACACTGCAGAACATGATCCAGGAATTAGTAAAATGTCTTAAAGTAGTTGCATTTACCGTTCATTTAAACAGGTAAATAAGATTTGCCAACAGAATGACTTAGTTTGCCTTTAAAATAAGATCATTAGATGTTATGCACTTTAAATAGGATATTTATGGTATATTATCTTATATGAAAAACATCTCATTCCATTTGCAAATTGTTCTACCAGCTCAAATCAATGAAAAAATACACTCAATATGCTTATATTTCAGCTTTTACAGTACAGTAACAATTCTACTGATATAGGCAGAAAACTAAAACCATCTGCTCACATAAAAACTTATTGTTTCTACATTTCTATGAGAAATCTGAGACGTTTCCCACATCTCAACCAATAAAGAGTCACTTGGGCAACAGTTGTATGTAACACTACCCCCATTACTGAGTGAAGCTAAACACCAAGTAATGTTTAATCACACTGGCTGCTGAGGTCAAAAGTCTGGAAATTTAAGGTAGTTGCACAACGAAGGCCCAGTCTTCTGTAGCAGACCAGCTGACAGCGCAGCTCATGCAACATGTCCGCTGAGACAAAGGTGTGTTGCAACTGCAGTGCCCAGCTCGCTGAGGCGTCGTCTCCTGGGGAACCGGACCTGTTCTGCAACTGTGAGCAGGGAGTTCTTCGGTTGTACAGCCGTAGAAACCTGTTGGTTCATGTGTGTCTGTGGCTCATTTACAGGAAGTCTGAGCCTCCCATGCTGGACAAAAACAAGTGGTTTATTTTATTGACTAAGGCTGCGGCAGCTGTCCAGCGCTCACCTTTGATTCCAGCATCTCAATAAACCACTAAACCCATAAATCTTCACACCGCAGCTCCTTATCCTGAACGTCCATCTGTGATTAGTTGGATACCTGGTCTGGTTCGTATCTGATCACTAAACAATAAAAACTAATCATTTAGCTGTTTCCTTCTAATAGAGCAACACAGCAAAGCAAAGATTTACTGGTTAATTAGTCAGGCTATCTGCTCAGGTAGCTCCCTCACAGATATGCTCTTGGTTTGTAATCCAGCAAGTACTACTACAGCTGCCATCCTTTGATAATAGGGTTTCCTTAACAGAAAGACAGCAATCCATTCTTTTTTTCTCACAAAAATGATTCCCAGAAAGTTTATTCTTTTGATCACTGCTAGACATTATAAAGGGAAATGTGCATTTCACTGTTGCACTGCAAAAATGATCTAGAAAGAAGTAAAAAATTCTTAACTGAAGTATATTTAGCTTTAATTAGAGTTGGTAAATCAGAAGATCTGCCAACGTAATGAGTATTTTTACCCTTCAAATAAGAAAATGTGATAATCTTCACTTGAAATACTTACTTTTTCTTATTTTAAATGTAAACTGTCTTATTCCACTGGCAAAGTGTCCCACTTACCTCATAAATTCATGAAAAAATGCACTTGTTTTAAGAAAAAAGGACTTATTTACATTTCATTTTTTTGCAGTGTGGAAGCGGCTCATTCACTGTTGAAAAGCTGTATGCATCGTTTTTGTCTACACTTTGTGTATAAATAAAGTTAGTCTAAGTCTATGTCTTATTAAAGGAAAAGTCAGCTCATATTCAGAATTCAAACTTCTGAAACTACTTTAAATATGAAATTATTACATCCTGTTCAATAAATGATCAGTGTTTTTAATTCAGAGTAATTTTCATGTGAATGTGCTTTACTGGAGGCATCCATCTTTGCCAAAGAACTCTACTGCCACCTACTGGTTTGTGACGTCACGGTGCGGTATCGGCTGTTGATCAAGTCCCAGTGCTGTATCTGGTGTTTGTCACAACGCGCTATTATCCAAGTCATCTTGAAAACATTCTTCTTCCAAATGTTGGCTACATATTACGGGTTTTTTCTCTGGCCAGAAGTTCGATGGCAAATCCTCCCTCTTCAAGTTGGCGATCCAACGACCAACCCGTCCGTGGAGGATCAGGAATCAGAAAGGTGGAATAACTCTTTTTTTTTTTTTTTTTTCACTTTTACCCGATGTATTCCATCATCCAGCTGCCATGCACGTGGGCATTGTCAGTTTCACTATAGCTCTGGTGAATTTCAATGGTGAAGTCCTCTGGAAATCTTCAATAATTGTTGTTGATTGCAGATGTGTCTAGTAGTTCCCATTGATTTTGCTTGTAAAGCGGGGAGAATGGCGCTAGGCTTTGGGCAAAAATGGCCGCTCCAAGACTCAGTGATCGCAACGAAAAATGTCCGGGTTCGATTCCCGGCCCGGGGTCTTTCTGCATGGAGTTTGCATGTTCTCCCTGAGCATGCATGGGTTCTCTCCGGGTACTCCGACTTCCTCCCACAGTCAAAAAAAATGACTGTTAGGTCAACTGGCTTCTCTAAATTCTCCTTAGGTGTGAGTGTGTGTGAATGGTTGTTTGTCTCTGTGTTGCCTTGCGATGGACTGGCAACCTGTTCAAGGTGTACCCCGCCTCTTACCCATTGACAGCTGAAGATAGGCACCAGCACCTCACGTGACCCCGCTTGGGATTAAGTGTGTCAGAAAATGGATGGATGGATAATGAAATCACCACAAACGTATTCGTTTTAGGTATAGATAATGATCCATTGATTACTGATGCTGATGCTCACCAGACTTTTCCTTTAAAGAAGAAATGAGCTGACTTTTTGTTAACTTCTGTTCAGTTCTCTCCTCAACCCTTTTTTTTACACTTTGCCATTTCTTTAACATATAAACAAACAATTTCTGCTCTTATGTACTTTAATCAGAGTATCAAGTTGTTTTGTTGCAGTTATTACATTTTCTGGGTAAGAAATGCTCATTAAAATGTTTTGAGTGGAGGTGTTCAGGGATTTAGGCGTCTTGCAGAGAGCTATTTGGTTTTTGGGCGGAGACATGAATAAGAGGATCATCTGCTGTAAAAAGAGCCTAGGTTTGGTTTGTCAGGGCAAAAAAGGAGCCAGGTTTTGTCCATCGCATTACAACTTTTACCTTTACCTATTAGATATGAGTCATGCTTTAAAGAATGAGACATTAGATAGAAAAATATGTTGGAGCTCTGCTCAGTGACTCACTAAGGGTGTGGATGTGTGACTGGGATGATGGATGTCTGGGTTTGGATGGATGGTTTGTTTTCTCCAGAAGTTTCCTATTTCTTTCTCCAGTATTGAAAAGCACGGAAAAATAAGAATACCACTAAGTTTTTAGTCCCTATTTACGCCTGTTTTTCCTTGTTAAGTTTCTGTAAAGCTCTTTAGGTAGTTATAACCATGTATTTAACTGAAGCAGGCTTTCAAATATTTGTGTTTTTGTGTGACTTGATTTGAAGCAGATAGGGAGAGAATGTGGGCCAACAGGTGGGTTTTTGAAACCGATTATTAAACTGCTCAAACATGTCCACCAACATAAAAGGAGAGTTTTCACAGCTCCTTACTTTCCGTGTTTCGATCTTTATTAAAAATACATTAAATGGCTCTGAATACATGCTGAAATTGCTGACTGGACATTTAAAGTCCAGCAGGTTAATCCAAAGTCAATAAAATTATTTCTATGTTTCTAAGACCAGAGTCTGTGTAAAAGCACAATTCTTTCAATTCAATTCAGTTTATCTCTATAGTGGCAATTCACAACACGTGTCATCTCAAGGAACTTTCCAGTTCACCAGATCATCCAGTCAGATTGATTTAAAGTTTTGTATCCAAGGGAAACCAGTTGATTGCATCGACTCATTGACTCGAATGCAATCCCTCAAACTAACCATGCTTGTAGTGAGAGCGGAGAGAAAAAAATCTAAAGATACATGTAAAAAATAAAAGGAAAATGGCAACATTGATTTTAGGAAAAATTTAATTGATTAAATTCTGGATTAAGGTGCTACATCATAAAATTTGATTGAATCAAAAGCCTTGTGAATGCTTTCTGCGGGATCCTGGTCTTAAACTCTTCCGATTTTGGATGCCAGACAGACAGACATGTTTTCTAAGGTCATTTAGAGTGTTTCCGTAAAAATTCAGAAAAATCCACTGGACTTGGTTTCCAAGATTTGAATACGTTTCGCCACCTCTCCAGGAAGCTTTCTCAATTTAAATCAGACATTTGAATTGAGAAAGCTTCCTGGAGAGGTGGCGAAACGTATTTAGATCTTGGAAACAAGTCCAGTGGATTTTTTTGAACTTTTACGGAATGACTATGACCTGGATGACTGAGAATCTTAATCAGCTTTAGAGTGAGTCATTTAGAGTGAGCCATTCCAATGGATCAGGTGTGTCTGTATGAATGCTGTGTTATTTGTTATTTGTTGTTTGTTAATATCTCAGCGAAATCAAACACAATGGGAAATGTGGTTTTAACCAATGAAAAGCTTCTGGTTCCATTAAAGTACCGTGTTTTCCAGACTATATGCCGCTACTTGACGCTTTGAACCATGCGGCTTATAATAAGGTGCGGCTTTTCAATGGATTTTTCCAAACCACCAGAGGGGTCATAGCTCTGGGGGAATTTGCCTTTGAGCAGCAGTAGAATCTGAACCAGGTCTAGACTGCTTTGATCCAGTTGAACTTTCAGAGTTAGCAGAACTATTGTCTTCATCAAAGCCTTCAACTTGTATGTTAGATCCAGTTCCAACCAGGTTATTTAAGGAGGTATTCCCTTTGATCTCCTCCTCCATTAAACATGTGATTAATTTATCTCTGTGACAAGGATATGTACCTAAGGCTTTTAAGGTTGCTGTAATTAAACCTTTACTTAAGAAACTGCCTCTTGACCCAGATGACTTGGTCAATTATAGACCTATATCCAATCTTCTTTCTTATTTAAAATTCTTGAGAAAGTAGTTGCCAAACAGGTGTGCGATCACTTACACCATTAAATGAACTTCTTGAAGAGTTTCAGTCTGGCTTTAGAGCTCATCATAGCACTGAAACAGCTCTGGTGAAAGTCACTAATGATATTCTCATGGCCTCAGATAATGGACTTGTATCTGTGCTCGTCCTGTTGGATCTCAGTGCTGTATTTGATACAGTTGACCATAATATTCATTTAGAAAGACTTGAATATTTTGTAGGAATTAAAGGAACAGCACTAGGCTGGTTTGAATTGCATTTATCTGACAGATTCAGTTTGTTCACTTTAATGATAAATCTTCCTAATGCTCTAGAGTTACCTGTGGAGTACTACAGGGATCAGTGCTCATAGATTGATTGATTGACTTTATTGATCCCACAGTGGATATATTTACTCAGTACATCAGCTCAAATAGTCAGAGGAGAAAAAGAAGGTGTCAAAGGAAGAAAAAGGTGCATGGGATATATGCAGTATATATAGTGCGTCCAGATACGACAGCTTTTTTTTAAATAGTGGGATCATTATACAGGGTTATTGCACAGGGTGTTTACATGGGTATTTATATAGATGGATCTTTATTTTTATATATGTAGTTATTGCACTGGGTGTCAAATATAGAGAAACAGGTTATTGCCGAGGGTATCAGATAGTAAATTGCACATTAAACATTGCAAAGGTTATTGCAGTTGTAGTGTAGCTAGGGCCAATTCTCTTTACTATATATATGCTCCGAATCAGTAGAGTTATTAGACAGCATGGGATTAATTTTCACTGTTATGCTGATGATACCCAGCTATATCTGTCTATAATCCAGATGAAGCTAACCCATTAAATAGATCAGGCATGACTTGAAGACATAAAAACCTGGATGACTCTTAACGTTCTGCTTCTGAATGCAGACAAAACAGAAGTTATAGTCTTTGAAAAAGAAGCTGATTAGCCAGTCATATCAAAGAGGTTTCTAGAATTTCATTCTTTTATCTGAGGAATATTGCAAAAATTAGAAATAATGATCCTGAGAAACTAGTCCATGCATTTGTTACTTCAAGGCTATTCTAAATCTTTACTATCAGGATGTCCACAAACTATAGTTAAAAGCCTTTAGCTGCTCTCTCTGCTTTTTCTCATAGTAGCTTCATCTGGTCTGTTCCTGTTTGGCTGTGACTCCATCCTGGAGAGAAATATCAGCTGTGCTGCTGCCATCAACACCTTTGTTTATAGATGTTGGAGATCAGCCTTTTTCCAGTGTAGTCCTGTTTCTCTGCCTGTGACTGGCTGGATGTGTTCTCTTCATCCTCTGACATGGGAGCTGGCTCAGAGCTTGTCTGCCTGGCTGTGTGTTTCCTGGATGGGGCTGCCTGTGGAGCTGGTTTACAGTTGCCTTTTGTATCATTGCTTCTTTTTCTATCTCTGCTTCTGTCTCCTTGAACCCCAGTCGGTCTCAGCAGATGGCCGCTCACACTGAGCCTGGTTCTGCTGGAGGTTTCTTCCTGTTAAAAGGGAGTTTTTCCTCTCCACTGTCGCTACAAGCATGCTTATTGTGAGGGATTGCATTCGAGTCAATGAGTCGATGCAATCAACTGGTTTTCTTTAGATAAAAAACTTTTAATCAATCTGACTGGATGATCTGGTGAACTTTAAAGTGCATTGAGATGACATGTGTTGTGAATTGGTGCTATAGAGATAAACTAAATTGAATCGAATTATTATTTCTCAGGGTTGGGAATGACTTTTGTCTTTGGAGAGTAAAACTGCTGCTGTCTCATGTTATGTCACTTTACTTCATAGAGGATGAGCCAGCTTTCTTCCCATAAATCTACTCGTATGCAGTAGTTGTAAGGCAATATTAACCTACTGGTGTTAATAATAGGATCGTCTGCTGTGTCAGGGGTCTGACAGCTGGAAATGTGACTCGCATCAAAATCCCCTTTGCAGAAACGCGATGAACACATTTTTGTGTTATGTCATGACTTTAAAAGAGAGTAAAGTTAAATCTTTAGGATTACAGTCCTCAGCTGCCGTTATGCTCATCTGCATTGTGTGGTTTTTAAATGGCAATTTTCCTTGTTTTTGTTCTCCTGAGAGATGAAATCAAACATTTCTCAGAAACCAAAAGCAAAAGTGTGTCCATCTTTGCTGTGTACAGGTCAGCACAAGTTAATTTTCCACTTATACTTTTGAAAGGAAAGTAAAAACACTGCAAAGAACAATCTAAGTCAACATTTCTTAAAAGTCTATTTGAGCTTAATTTAAGCAGGTTGATAAGATGATCTGCCAATTGATTTATTATTTTTGCTCTTGAAATAAGATAACTAGATATTATGCACTTGAATTAAGATAATGGAGTGTTTTTTTTTTTTCTTATTTTAATCATAAATCATCTCATTCCAGGGTAAATCTTTTTACCTACCTGCTCTATTCAAGATAACATGCTCAGGGAAATATGACTCATGTAACGACTTTTGTAGTGAACTTACCGTAGCAGCAGTATGGGTAGATTAGTCTAATTAATAGTAGGGATACATCAACACATATCTTTTCACTTACAGTCCCTTGATACTTGAATTTAGTTATCTGCAGATCCCGATACGCTTCAGATACCAGAGCACTGTTTGTCATCATAACTGTAGATTTATGAAGTCGTATTTAAATGTCTCACTACAATCAAGCATTATGTGCTCTGCACATTCCAAAAAGAAATTAAATTTAAAACAATCCAGTGGAGTTTGTTGCGTTGAGTTCGAGGTTTTAATATTAGGTTTTTATTAAGGCTATTCTGACATTTGAATTGAAAAAGCTTCCTGGATGGGAAGTGAAACGTCTCCAAACTTGGAAACAAAGTCCAATGGATTGTTTTTATCTTTCTTTTTTTTGGAATGACTATGACCTGGATCACTAAGCGTCTTCACCAGAACATGCGCTATAGATGGGGAATGTGGAGTCAACAAGTCATCCCCATGTCATGTATTTAATCTACCCAGCCAATTATCCAGGTGAGTCCAATCTGCACAGGTTGATTCAAGATGAAGATTGGACTCACCTGCTTCAGTGGGTGGGTAGAACAAATACATGACATCGAGAAGACTTGTTGACTCCACATTTCCCATCTCTGATATATATATATATATATATATATATATATATATATATATATATATATATATATATATATATACCTAAAGGGAACCTGAGATTATTATAAGGTCAGAGAGGAAACTCATAAGCAGTGCAAATCAAGTTGGACAGTTTATGGTAGAAATAGTCTTATGGATCGGCCCCATTTTCACAGATTTCACAGATTAAATTTATTCAGTATAAGGAAAATAACTTCTAGTTAACATTAGTGAAAAATGTTTTTCCTTTTTTGAGCACTCAGTAACTGAGCTGCTGATATTGGCAGTTCAAGGTGGGATTCAGGTACATGTTTGCTATTTGTAATATTTAGGAGACATAAAGAGTAAGAAGGTGAGATATATGATTGTATTTGAAGCTTCAGCTCTGTCGATGACCGGTTAGTTCCACTGAGATGTTTTTGCCACTAAAATGTTTTTGTTTTGTTTTGTTTTTAACTTTCAGGCTTTGCTTTCTACAAGGAAACAGAGACAACTATTCAATCTGTCAAGTTTGCACTTGTGCAGGTTTATGAGGTTGTTGGGATGTTTTGGTTTCATCTTTTCTGGCATTGATGCTGTCATTCCAAACATAGTTTTCATTTAATACAGTTAAGGTAACAAATTACAGATCTTAGCTGTTAACAGATTTAGTTTTTTTTAGTTGTCTTAAAGACAGAGAAAGTTGGACTAGACAACCTTAAAGAAAGTTGTCTGATGTTTGCTGGAAAGCAATACTCTGTTCTTTTCTTTTTTTGGTCTTCTGTGTTCAACCGCAGATGGTATCCAAAGAGTAGCTTGGCTTTGTTTACTGTGATGAGTGGAAAAAAAAGTATTTTTAAGATAAAGTAATTGAGATGTCAGTTCATCAAGATTATGATCCTACTTTTAAATATTTTCTTGTAGTTGTCTGAGCAGCAATTTACAGCTTACAGGCTGGTGGCACTTCCTTGTATCTGCTAAAGCAGTGGTCTCCAACCCTTGTCCTCAAGATCTACTGTCCTACAGATTTTAGATGCATCCCTGCTTCAACACAGCTGAATCAAATGATTGATTACCTTTTCAAGCCATTCATTTGATTCAGCTGTGTTGAAGCAGGGATGCATCTAAATCTGTAGGACAGTAGATCTCGAGGACCAGGGTTGGAGACCACTGTGCTAAAGCCTTTCACTCCTTAGTCTCATTTATCTTTGGATGGAAATACAAACTGTTTGCTGTTATACGTGTGGCGTTAATCCCTAGTCTGTATGGTATTTTTAAAAAAAATTTTTATGGCACTAGTGGGTCCTTTTTTGGACAGTAGGCTGACAGGAAAGGGAGAATGAAGAAGGTGAAAAGGACAACAGGTCTGATTCGAACCCGGAACCCGGCTGTGTCGAGGACTAAGTTCTCCATAAATGGTACGTGTGCGTTAACCACTGCGCCACAGAAGCACGACTCACACCTGTATGTGAGATAGTAATTGGAAAGTAGTTAAATCTTTCAGTGCAGACTGTTGGTCTTTGATCATAGCCCCATTTCCACTACCCTTTTGAAACCATGCCATGATCACGGTAACCAAGATTACTGTTGAGTGTAAATGGCACGCACAACTGAACTGGACTGCGCTAGACACAACTGAACCGCGCTAACATGGTACTAGTTCATCAGTAAGGCTCGGCGCAGCTCAGTTCTGGCTCAGTTCTCGTGTCTCCTCCCATTACAATTAGCCTCTGTAATCATTCAATTTCAGACATTCATAAAAATCCTAGCTTCCCTACCGTGCCACACGTTTTCCAGTGATGATTCTGCTTAGCAGTGTGATGAACCTCAACGTCTGTCCTTGTTTGCTGCTTCTGTAAGCCCTGATTAGACTATCGTTCATCAAATCCACTTCCCAAAAGCCGACTCTGTCAAGTTAATTCACCAAAGGCTGCCTTCTTCGCCTGAATCTCTGCAAACTTCCCATATGTTACAGGCGCCGCCCTGTTTGTTTGCTTGTTTACCTCTATAGAGCAATAGTACCGTAGATCACCACTAGGAGGGGAGGAGCCGGGCAAACATGGTTTGTAAATGGTTGTAAGGAACCGAGCTTGGCATGGTTAACTGGTCCAAGCTCGGATCAGTGTTTAGATGGTAGTGGAAATGGGGCTCAAGTTGCATGAAAGTTAGGACAATTAAGAATTTATTCTTTTTAACGAGGTTTCCACACAGAGCTAACATCGCCACAATTCTTTCATTGAGATAGAAATGTTAAAGTCGTTTAGACTATGAAGCAGACTGTGTTTCCTAATTCATGTTTTTGCAGTTGTTTGTTGTTTTTGTTCCGTTAGTATCATTATCATTCCAAACGTAGCTTCAGTCCTCTGTGGGCGGACGTGAAGATCACATATCTTGTTTACTGATGGGCCCTTTTAGTCATCTCTTGATAACATTTGGACAGACATATCTACAATGCGGAACTTGGTTTTGAAAAGTTTTCCCTGATGAAAGAAATTAAGCTTTTTGTTATTGTTATACACAAACTGACATGCTGGCCTAAATCAGGACTCAGTGTTTTCTACTCTTCTCTCTGTCCAGTGATACAGCCACCAGAATTTGGTTTCCCTCGAAAACATCTCTGAGGCTCAGACAGCTGAACAGAAAGGCCTTTGTGGCTCCCAGACCGCCTCCACGCTTCGTTTGGCAAACAGGCTCGTTCAGCAGGGTTTGGCTGGGATGGGTGGAGAGAGGCTGCTTTGGCTGCGCTGTGTTTCCAGCTTTGCAGAAGAGCTGGTACGAGTAGTTTTTTCCATATAGATGTCCTTCCTCAGGATGTGAAAGTTCAGCAGCAGAGGGTGTTATCCATGCTTAGTTAATCTGATCTTCAGATTACCTATTGGGAGCTTCAGCTGAGGGTAGAGAGGAGGTTGATTTCTCTGACTTTCCGAAAGTAAAGATTAATTTTCCATGTAAATGTTTGAAGGAGGAAGTTGCTGTTATTATTGTTCAGGATAATCTGCCAGAAGTTTAATAAAGGAAACCAGTTGATGGAAGTGGTGTCCACACCTACACTCAGTCATTTCCAAATAAATGTTGTCCACCTTGAAAGCTTTTTAAAATCTTTGTTTGGATGTGGACAGCAGGTACAAGTTTTCATTCTTAATTAATTTGGTGACATCATGCTGATTTATTTAGTCTTCTTTAGAATGGAGATAGTTGTTTGGGTTTGTATTGAACTCACAGTGTGTTTTTTTGGGTGGGTAGTACCTACTCTGGTCTACACAATTACATTCACTTTAGTAACTCAAACAATGTGCTGCGGTACCATCCTTTGTATTTCCACTCAATTAGTTTTATCTTAAAGTAATTCTTCTCCTAATTGATTACCATTACTGCCTTTAAGCACCTCCAGGTGTCAAGAAACGGGGACAGATCGACCCAGTATTCAAGGTGAGACAGCCAGTAGGAAAGTTCAAAACGTTTATTAAAACAAAACAGAACAGAAATAAAGCATGCCGCTGTGGATCTGTGGCTTGCGGCGGCTGCAGGAGGGGGACGGGTCACCTTCCAATCACTGACACTCTCTGGTGGAAAGAAACACAGGTAAGTGACCATGATCATCTGACAGAAGATGATGTTCTCAGTGAGTCACTTACCTGGTTTCACAGTTCAGTCCATCTCCCTAGAAAGGGGTGCGATCCAGCCAATGGGCGGACAACCCGACGCGGCGTGCCTGATGCTGCAGCCCTAGAGAAGTAGCAGGAAGCAGATCCAGGTCAGTGGAAGTCAGAGCAGGCAGGAATAGTTCAGCAATCTTAGAATCCTCTACCCCATCAGAGGTTTTCCACCCAACGGGAACAGCAGGATCCAGACTGCCAGGAATCTACAAAGCTTTCAGGCAGGTTCAGTGGTTGAGGGAAGCAGAGACGAGACGTTGTTCCAGGATTTCTGCAGGACTTTAAACTGGTATCCTCCTTGGAGCCAGGCGTACTGGAATAAAACCGACGCTCCCCGCGTTCCGAGCCAAAACCCTGAAGGCCCCGCAAAGAGGGATCAGAACAGGATCAGAAGACGAGACAAACACAAAAGCTCTCAACCCACTGGCCGCCAGGAACCAGGACATAAACCAGGGAATAAACTAAAAACCAAACAGACAAACAGATAACAAACAACGATCTGGCGCCGATCGCTCGGGCTGAATATAAAGGACCCGACGCATGTGGATGAGATGTGATAATTAGAAAACCGGGAGGAGTTAGGCAGGTGAGTTAAATGAACAATGAAGCTGAGCCATCAGGGCAGATCGTGACACCAGGTGTTTCACTGAAGGATAAAGATGCGTTAAAACCAAAAATGACAACAGAAAACACCCACAGTTAATGTAAAGCAAAACATCCTGTTTTTACACCAACTTTATTATTTTCTATTTGCTAAGACACAGCTCCAGTTAATATAAAGTAATGGATAAATACCTGAAGCCTTGTTCTAACCTACAGCGGTATACATACATTAGGGGTGGAACGGTTCACAAAATCCACGGTTCGGTTCGGTTCACGGTTTCGTAGTCACGGTTTTCGTTTCGTTTCGGTATATGTTGATTGTTACCCCGAAATCCCATAAAAATTAATTTAAAAAAAATTAATGTATTGTAATAATTTTTAATGATCCGCAGAAACCCTGGATAATTTCTGCATGTTTTGCTGCTTTGAATTTAATCATCTCGCGCATGCCCTCTACGATCTCCAAGGAACTCAGAGGGGAGCGGACGGGAGCCACAGTGGAGGCTGTAGGCTTTGCTTTGTGCAGCTGGTCTGGAGCACAGCGGGGGTTGCTGACGGAGTATGTGGGATTTCGGGGTTAGCCTGACATGTTGGTCATGTTGCTGTTAGCATAAACAAAACGTGTTGCACAATGCTTGCACACTGTTCCACTTTTATCCACAACTTTCTTTCCGCCGTCATCGTAGGTCACTCTAAATACAAAGCGGTCCCATACAGCAGACCTATAAAGTGCTGCTGGTGCGTCTTCCAACTCCTGTTCTTTCCCACTCGCCATACCCACACAATTCTCCACAACAACAGATTTTTTTCTGCTACACCCGGCTACGCTGCTTCGCTTCTTCTTCTTCTTGTTTACTACTGGTGATTGGCTTTGGTCGCAGTACCGCCACCTTCTGCTCTGGAGTGTAAACGCTTCGCCTATGATAAAAAGGAGCAGCGCATGAACTGAACTCAACACACGCGAACCGAACCGAGACAGTCGAACCGAACGGTTCGGACGGTTTTCATAAACTGTTCCATCCCTAACATACATGAATCAATGGCAGTGTTGGCTAGGGCCCTGTCTCACCTTGCCGATTTAGCCAGCATATGCCTGACATCCCAGAATCTCCTAAAACGCTGGCATACGCTAAACTTTCTATGATTTTTTTTCAATTATGGGCATATACATAGCGTATTCTTAACGAGTCCAGAACTTATGTCCAATGACCACCTAACTTATTGATAACTTATAAAGTAGAAAATTTGGCTGTATTTGGACGGTCTGAATTTGTCCCACTTTAGTTCAATAAAAGACGTTGAAAAGATGTTGCAAACCCAGTTTTCAGCATCTTTTCAACAATCTGAAAATTACTGATTGGAAAAAGTGAGCGTTTCTTTATGGTGCAGGATCAGCACGGTTAAGGTAGGTCCTGGAGGAAGCCCTCTTATGAAGTTATCTCATCCTTTTCAAACGACAAGATTACTCAGAGATGCATAAATCAAGTAAAATACCATGTTGTGGCTGGATTTGATGAAGAGTGTCATTAAAACATAGTTTAAAGATATATGTCCTTTTAAAGATACAGAATTTCTCCTAATCTTGTTTTTAGGAGAAATTCTGTCAGAAAACATAATTTCCTCAATGTTAATCTGATGGTGCAATAAATGCCTCAGTCCTAAAGTAGACTTTCTGCTAAATACTTTTGTACTTAAATTATTGAATTGGCTACTTCTACTTAAGATAATTTACAAACAAAGATATATAGAATTAGTGCTTCTCATAATGGAGTAAAATATCCAGCTGCTCTATCTGCTAGTTTGTTTTTGTCCAGGTGTGATGAGGCGCTGTACATAGCAATGAATCTCCTCTTTCTACCATCTTGCTCCAAGTTTTTTAAGCAAAGCAACCGTAATCTCTGTGATTCTAGCCTCTGAAAGAGATGCAAGCCTGCATCACTGGGAGATGGTACAGAACAAGGGGAAATTTTGAAAGCATAATGTGTTTCCAAAACTGTTAAAAAGAAAAACAATCCACTGGACTTTGTTTCCAAGTTTGCAGACTTTTCCTTCCCATCCAGAAAGCTTCTTCAATTCAAAAAGTCAGAAATAGTGTTGAATTTGAGGCTTTATAGAGTGGACCAAAACAAAGCTTTGTTTTGGCTTAGAAAACATGCAAATTGAACCGGACGAACAACTCCGCCCGTTATGAATGGGGTGGTTTCTGTTCTTAGTTAGCCTGGGTTCTTTGTCAGGCTTTTTTGGAATGGCTATGACATGGATGATGAGCATGTGAGTGGAGCAGATCGTGGAGAGCAGGGCGGTTCTCAATTTAAAGTCCTTGATTGAGGATTTGGCTCCAGTTCGCTCCGATGGGCTCATAACGTCAATTAAAAATGTTGGATTATAAAATTTGTTAGTCTATGTTTCAACTTTACCACGGAATCGCGACACGAGGATTGCATATTGCATAAAAAGTGGGAGAAAATATAAAAACATGCACTACCTATACTTAAGAATACAGAGTGGGTAATATGCAGAGATCGTTTTGGTAAGAGCCTTTTTTTGAAAATGGATCGCATACATGCATTATACGCTATTATCTCATTTGCAATGGGATGCAAAGTGACCTTTTTAATGTAGTTGAGTAAAATAAATTAATAATTAAATAGGAAACGCGGGGCAATATGAATGGAGTGAGGTGTTACATTCACAGCTATAATTTAACAGTCAGTTAAATAAGATGATACACATGTATCGGGGACATCATTAAATCAAACGCCATGTGTCCAAGGGCCCTGGCATCATTACATGAAGGGAAAATGTCAGAAAATGCCTTCTCCTGAAAATTGGAGCGAGCGTGGAGCGATGTTGCCGCAACGGCAGGAAAATGAAGGTGAGCATGGAGCGGATTTTGAGAGTAGCGTCCTGAGCAAATTTGATGGTGGAAGAAATTAGCAAACATCCTCGTGAGCGGGAATTGCGCGGCGCTCTGCTCGGCTCCGTTCACATGCTCTGCATTGATGACTGAGAATCCTTACAAGCATAAAGCCGAGATTGGAAACTGATAAAAATTTTGACTTAATTATAAACCACTGGTATGCTCTCAAAAGCACAGTAAGCCAATAATAACTCTGATGGGCTGAATTCTCACAACATATCATCACTCACATTATTAGCTATGATTAAGCAGGTCTGATTCCTCTCAAATTTGTCTTGCGTGACATATGTTTGGTAAAAATCCCAAGATAACAATCAAAACCCTGAGGTTCATAAAGGCATCACACATGACATTTCATTATTTCACCAAATACTTTCATTATTAATCTTCCACCACATGAAATAAGATGTGAGCAACAACAACAGGTTACATAACACAATTCTGGAAGGTTTCACAAGCCTTTAAAGCTCTTTGACAGAAACAGGTGAGGCTTAGCAAATGCTTGGGTGAGCTGTGTAAATCCTAAGGTTGTCTGAGGTGATGTCTGGTGTAAGCCAAGTTCAGTAGGGTGAAGAGAGCTTAAAATGGATGAAGAAGAAACCAAACACTTCCTGGTTTAGCAGTAGTTCTAGGAAGGAAGCTGTAAGCTTTGTTTGTCTTTTACTTGAATACGCACTGATAAAAGCCTCTTGATTGGCAGACAGCTTTGACCACTGCATGGATGAGACTCAATTGGAAAATGAGGAATAAGGAGGAAATGACTTGACTTAAGATGAACATTCAGGACCACAACCTTCTCAATCCTCATCACCGTGCAGGTGTTCAAAAACATTGCTCCTGTTCAAGCCAGGCCAACGACGACCCTAACGACTTCCCATTACAGAGGAATGGGCCAGTTTCGGGTTAATTTGCAGGCCTACAACTACCTCAAAGACTTCCCATTACAAAGAGGTGGACCTGTTTTTGGTTCAAATTGCATGTTTTTTTTATCCTTATCAAGGTTTTTGTTTGGGCCACTCTATAAGCCTGGAACTCAACACTACTCCAGACATTTTGAATTCAGAAAGCTTTTTGGATGCGTGGAGAAACCATCAGCGTCGGCAGACCCTTTTCACAGGGCCACGTGCTACATTGTGGATCTGCGGTGCCTGGGTATGCCTGGGGCACAGATTTTTTAAATTAATAAATTTTCCGCTCTTAAAGCTCCACTATCACAGCGGAGTTGAGAGAGAAGAACTCTACCTTCACAAAAATGAAGCCCAGAGTGCCAGAGACGCTACTGTTTACTGTTTAAAGAATGAACATCCAGCTCTCCCATCTTTCTGGTCATGATATGCACACCTCATAAGGTCATCACTATCACACCATCATAGGATGGGCCGAAATAGAAATGATAAACACAGACACGTAGGTATGTAGAGGTGTTTTTTGTTTTTTCCTTTTACAGTTGCATATTTCAAGTTTTCAAGTTCATGTTTGCTGACAGATATTTAATGAAGAAAAAATTGTTCAATTCAGTTTGGTTCAGGTAGATATTTAATGATGCAGCAAATAACAATCTGATTGTACAATTTATTTATGACGCTTTGTAATAATAAGTGATATAAAACATTTGCTCACATGCTTGCATTAATTATCTGTGACCATGCTTTTTTGTAATGAATAATTGCCCCAAAAATTTTTTCTTGCACGCTTCTTCCGCTCGCATTTCTTTTGGTGCCCTATTGTGCCCCTGTATAATATTGGGTCTGCTGACACTCCTGGGAGAAACATCTTCAAACTTGGAAACAAAGTCCAGTGGACTGTTTTTAACTTTTCTTTGGAATAATTATGACCTGGAATCTTCACCCGCATAGTTTTTAGTTTACGCTAATGCCTAATTTCTTTGATAACAATTCAGGGCTACAGAAAATGTATAAAAATTTTAACTCTGTAACCAAAACCTACATTTTAGAGGTTTGTCATGACACAAACTGATCATATAAGACCAATTTCGTCTATTATTATAAGCACAGACTAGTAACACAATGGTAAGAGACTAGTAACTGTCTATAAAGGAGTGGTAGCCAATCAACAAAAGCTTTAATAGCCTGTTAACAGACAGTAATAATCTTGTAATGCACTGGTATCAGACCAGTAACACAGACTAGTAACCAACGTGATAGATTTGTAAAAAAACACAATTGATGTTTAATAGACTGGTAAGACTGTGGTGACAGGCTATAATAGATTCAGACCAGTAAACAGACTGGTAACAGACCAGTAAACCGACTGGTAACAGACCTGTAAACAGACTGGTAACAGACCAGTGAACAGACTGGTAACAGACCAGTAATCAGACTGGTAACAGACCAGTAAACAGACTGGTAACAGACCAGTAAACCGACTGGTAACAGACCAGTAAACCGACTGGTAACAGACCTGTAAACAGACTGGTAACAGACCAGTGAACAGACTGGTAACAGTCCTGTAAACAGACTGGTAACAGACCAGTGAACAGACTTGTAACAGACTGGTAACAGACTGGTAACAGATCAGTTAACAGACTGGTAACAGACCACTCAACAGACTGATAACATACCACTCAACAGACTGGTAACAGACCACTCAACAGACTGGTAACATACCACTCAACAGACTTGTAACAGACCACTCAACAGACTTGTAACAGACCACTCAACAGACTGCTAACATACCACTCAACAGACTTGTAACAGACCACCCACAGACTTGTAACAGACCACTCAACAGACTGGTAACATACCACTCAACAGACTTGTAACAGACCACTCAACAGACTGGTAACAGACCACTCAACAGACTGGTAACAGACCACTCAACAGACTGGTAATATACCACTCAACAGACTTGTAACATACCACTCAACAGACTGGTAACAAACCACTCAACAGACTTGTAACAGACCACTTAACAGACTTGTAATGGACCACTAAATAGACTTGTAACAGACCACTCAACAGACTGGTAACAGACCACTCAACAGACTTGTAACAGACCACTCAACAGACTGGTAACAGACCACTCAACAGACTGGTAACAGACCACTCAACAGACTTGTAACAGACCACTCAACAGACTGGTAACAGACCACTCAACAGACTGGTAACAAACCACTCAACAGACTGGTAACAGACCACTCAACAGACTGGTAACATACCACTCAACAGACTGGTAATATACCACTCAACAGACTGGTAATATACCACTCAACAGACTGGTAACAGACCACTCAACAGACTTGTAACAGACCACTCAACAGACTGGTAACAGACCACTCAACAGACTTGTAACAGACCACTCAACAGACTTGTAACAGACCACTCAACAGACTGGTAACATACCACTCAACAGACTGGTAACATACCACTCAACAGACTGGTAACATACCACTCAACAGACTGGTAATATACCACTCAACAGACTGGTAATATACCACTCAACAGACTTGTAACAGACCACTCAACAGACTGGTAACAGACCACTCAACAGACTGGTAACAGACCACTCAACAGACTTGTAACAGACCACTCAACAGACTGGTAACAGACCACTCAACAGACTTGTAACATACCACTCAACAGACTGGTAACATACCACTCAACAGACTGGTAATATACCACTCAACAGACTGGTAATATACCACTCAACAGACTGGTAATATACCACTCAACAGACTGGTAATATACCACTCAACAGACTGGTAACAAACCAGGAGCTTTAGACTGCTGCCTCTGCGACCTGACCCCGAATAAACAGAAGGAAATGGAATGGTTTGGAATATGCAATGAAGCAAATGAGGCAGCAGCTTTCCCTTCTGTTTTTTTATTAATGTGAATAAACACATATTCATAAAGGGTTTCCGCGGTTTATGAAAAATCATAAAATTATAATTTTTTTAATGAATGCCTTTATTGGCATTAAAATTCATTACATGTAATTATAGTGACATTTAAAATGCTTTATTTAAAAAAAAATGTTTCTAAAAACAGTTTCTTCAGATATGGTTCCGCCTGTTTCTGTTGAACTGCTTCCGGTTGATCCTAAAATGCATATCTTCGGAAAAGAAGCTTGAGGCGGGGAAAAGCTAAAGAATGGGAAAATGCAAATTCTGTTGCAAAGTCTGTTGACTGACGCATTAAGTTAGAGTTACTCATTCCTGTATAAACCATTTTATATAATATATATTTTACTATGTGTTAATATATTATTTATAATCATATGTTTTTAAACTCTATATATTTATATCTTATATATTTTTTATACTTTTATAAATCCCATTTCTAAATGATGCCTTAAACTAAGTGTGCAACTCCTGTTAATAATAGACAGCAGGCCTGATACAATATTTATGAGTACCAGCTGTAAAGTCTTTTATAAATCAGACTGATGATGTTGAGCAATGTTTAGGAGAGATGAGAGGATAAATACATCTAAATATCAGGAGCTTGTGACCCCAGCCTTGTTTTGCCTGTATTCTCTGCACATTTGTTCATATCTCCATTTTTTCCCTGTTTTCCCTCTGAATGATATGGTGACAGCTATGAAGTGCTGCATTGTTGATCTGTGCATGTAAAGGTGCAAAGCTTCTGTGTCCAGCTTCTCTTTAACAAACTTATTGGGCCATGAAGTGTAGTTCTGTGTTAGTGCTCTTTTGCAAACATTTTTTTCTCATTCACCCACAAAAAAGAATGTTTATGAACTAATTGTTTTTTGTTTGCCTGGAGACTATAGCACAGTTTCCATTTATTGTCATATTTTATTTACAGAAATAAAACTGCTCAATGGAAATTTAAAATTTTCTTAAACTACAGTAGAAGAAAATTTCTTTCAGGATCAAATTATTCTGATTAAAGTCTCCTCACCTAATCTCCCTTCTGCTCCATCTCCACCCACCTTCATTGCAGGGTTGACCTTCATGAATTGTAACATTGTTGATGCATTTTGTAAATCCCCGGGGCATTTCCATATTCTTTCACAATGGACTTTGTTTTGCGAAAAGCCCCTGGTCTCGTGAATGTGTTCTTGTTCCTCCTGGTCCCAGAGGCACATGGCAGAAGCAGAGTGAACTCATGGTTTAGGTTCTGTTATTTTTCCTTACCTTAACTCACATTAGAGGTCCATAATTAGTCCACAGTTAAAGAAGGACATGTCCTTTTAAATTGCACCGTGTTTCACCAGCGCAAATAGGAGGACAGTTTTATTTTAAACACTGCAGTTATAAAGCCCTAAAACATGGTAACCTTGTAAAGGACTAGTAAAACTCATGATTTAGACGTCTATAAGAAGATTAAGATTGGTAAACCATTAAAGCATTTATTGTTGCTGTAAACCAGAGTTTCACTCTGGAACAACCATCTAGAAATAAGTAAAATATCTTACATTAAGTGTATTTACCCTTAATTTGAGTAGGTAAATGAGATAGTTTGAAAATGGAATGAGTATTTTTACTCTTAATAGATAAAATAAGAAAACACAATTGCATGGTCTTATTTCAAGTGCATATTAAGTGTAAATTGTCTTGTTCCATTGGCAAAATGTGTTTTTTACCTCCTCAATCCAAGAAAAATTCACTTCTTTGAAGAAAAAATGACTTATGTAGAATTAGATTTTTTCCAGTGCAAGAGTTTATTTATCCAGTAATGTGTATTATTGTCTGTAGCTTAGTTTTTATTTTATTTTTATTTTTTTTATGGAATAATAAGAGCCAATGTCTGCAGCTAAGTAGTCGTTTGGCTCACCAGTGGCCACCAGGATGTTCAGAGAGCTTCCTCTCCCTGTCTGTGTGTCCGTCCATCACTGGGGGCACGGAGCCCTCTGCAGCGCGTTCATCGATTCATTGCTGGCCAGCAGCATGAGAGCAGTCGATTATCTGGCATGGAAGCAGTCTGATGCAGGACGCTGTGTTTTTCACCAAATGCTCCATCAATGTGATGCAAACCGGCAAATTGGCACCTGATAAAATGTAGAAGTGAGGAATTTTTAACAGTCCTCCTTATTGCTCGTCTTTCCTCGAGTTTTCCACATTTCCACTGCTGCAAAAATAGCTATAAAACTAAGGAGTCAGAATTCTGACAAAGGTGCACACGCCTCATAAATACTTATACAAACTTATTCATTGAAAGCACACATGTGTAAACTACTCTTTAGTAATGTGAGCAAAGCATCTTCAGAAAGTTCTGAATGTTTAATTTTCCTTTTGTGTGTTGATGAAGTTTCAGCCTGTTACTGAATTCCCAGGCGACCAGTGATGACTTAGCTTGCTCATCTACAACGCCCATAAAACATGGTTAAATATGGTTTTATTGACCATCTTAGCAGATCATCCATGGAGTTGGGTATCACCATCAGAGAGATACAGTTATTTGCTAACCTTTGTAAGTATCAGGATGCATACGCAGACAGGCAGGTGGAGGCAGAAAGTATTTCATAAAGCAAGAGAAAACGTATAAATTAAATTAGTCTCAAAAAAGGTGTGGAAAACTGGCATGGCACAAGTGTTACAGAGGCCCCCATGAACACGGACAAATTAACTGATGCAAACCTTGAAGAACTTTAAGTAAAATTTAACACCTGAAAAAACTGTAAAGATCTTAGAAAGTAAACAAACATAAAAATTAGATAAAATAACGTTAAAAGTAAGACTCAAAGGGATCCTGATTCGTGAAAAGATGAAGACCTTTAGGTATCTTCAGGCCCAAGTTTAGGCTTCTTCAAGACTGACCTAGTTTGATAGTTAGATCCTCATCTTATGCTACGTTCGGACCATAAGCAGCAGAAACAGCAAAAACACACATTATACTTCAATTCTGATGCTTGTACAAGTTTAGTTCTGATGCGTGGCTGAAGCATCTTTTCTGCTCTATCTGCGCGGTCGAAAAGTGGGTCTGATGCGTGTTGGGCGGAGCTACCCTAATCTTTCTTTGCCTGGAACAATGGCAGCTATGTTTGCAGTGGGTAAAAAGTAGTTTGTACTTTGTTTTTAAGGGAGAAAGTCCACCTGAAAGCTTCATCTGTGCAGTCAGTTTATCCAGATTAAAATCCTGCATTCAAATATTATTTCCCTGTAGAGCCACTCAGTACACCGGTGCTGCGCTGTCACTGGGAATCCCTAACAGCAGCCTCTGACCCGGTCGCCTCTTTGGGATTTTCCGCTACTATTCATGGCAGCTGGAAGTAGATGTTAGCGTTTTTCACGTAAATAATCCAAACTGCAGGCAATAGAATAAAATTTAACATATTTTGCCAGCAGGTTTTGACATTTTAAGTAAATTTAGGCGTTAAAAACCTGTTTCAGAGGAGTGATCATAGCACTCTGCATCAGCAGTGCTTTTTGTCTCCCTGCCAGCTTCCAGATCAGCTTCTCTGATTGGTTGATGTGGCGCGTCGAACAACAAAAGTTAAATATTTCCAACTCCAGCAGCTGCTGCTTCTGAAGCGCGTTGCATGCCTCAGATTCTCAGCTGCTCAAAACACGCTGCAGGACCTTTTACTGCACCAAGATGCGCATCAACCATTGACTTTGCATGTAAATTAGCTGCTTCTACTGCTCCTGCAGCTCGCGGCCTGAACGTAGCATAAGAGGATCAGTCCAGGGGTCAAATATCTCCATCATTCAGCTCTATTAATCAGCATGCTCATTGCTTTGTGTTTCCGTATTGGTCTTAGGATGGGATATTTTACCAACACTAGGGCTGCAACAACGAATCGATAAAATCGATAAAAATCGACTTTTAAAAGCGTTGGCAACGAATTTAATCATCGATTAGTTGTGTCGCGCGATTAATGCGTCATCCGCCGCCGCCGTCATCCGGGGGAAGAAAAAAAAATATGGCGGAGCGAGTCAGCGCCGCAGTTGCAGTGTTGCCAACTCAGCGACTTTTCAGACCCCTCCAGCGACTATTTTTCAAAAAAGCGACTAGCGACAAATATGGCGACTTTTTACGGTGTCACTGGCGGCTTTTGCCTGCCGTGGGGCGCCTCCCCCATCCCAACGCCTTTCTCCCTCTCCCACAGGAATCCCTCTCAGCGCGGCAGTCAGAGCCGCAGGATTTTAGTGAGGAGTTTACCCTCAGCGTCCAGACTGCAAATGAAGCGCGCATGCGCCGGGATTGACGGCGCAAATTGATCACAATAATTAAAATAGCCTGCGCTTTGTAAAGTGAAAAAAGTGATAACATGCAACTTTTTTCAAAAGAAATTAACATGGCACGGAAGCACCACTGTTATGACGCAGCACCTGAAAAGAAAACACTTTGGAGCCTTCGATGGCAGTGAAGAGAGCTGATCAGCAGGATGAGTAACCATGTTTGTTTGGTTTTAAAGTGGGGAAACGTAACGTTAGTTTCTCAGGTAGCTCATCTGATGCTTTCCTTACCTTGTTAGTAGGTTACAGACAGGGATAAGGTTGGCTACTTATTTTACTTTTAATTTCATTTACATTTGTTTAAGCAGCGTTTATATTTTCTTTATAAATAAATTAACTTGCAAATTATGAGGGCAAGGCTTTTAAAGTTTAAATCTTCTGGCAAAGATAAAGAAAAGAAGATCCTGCAATTTATGGAAGTAAAGCAGAACAAAATCCAGCAAGATCAGTAATATGTCAATTAATTATCTGCCACATTCCCATGTAAATATCTGTCTTTGGAGGATGTGTTTTTTTACCACCCCTAGTTCTCTCATTTTTATTCCAAATACAATTTATAATTTGAATCACAGGGCTATTTTTATCTCTATGGTTCAGTATTTTCTCAAGGAGCAACTTTAACTGCTATACTTTCCTGTCTTAAAAGGCAGAACTCTTCTAGTCTAAAAAAAACTCATTTCTTGAAATGGGGGGACCTATTGTTGAACCCCTTAGGGGCTTTAAAAAACAAAAATGCCTGTCTCTTTTTGCGCTTTATGAACCAAAGTAGCCTATATTTTGTGGATGTACAGCTACATTTCTCATGTAAGTTTGCGTAGTTTTTACACAAACATTTATTTTTCATATTGCACCAGTACAGTTAATGAGCAACCTGTACTTGTGTGCTTGTTTGTTCTGTCTAAAATGTTTATTTTGGAATAAAGAGGTTAATATAAAATTTTTTTTTTTGTCCGATTCATCGATTAATCGAAAAAATAATCGGCCGATTCATCGATTTTTAAAATAATCGTTAGTTGCAGCCCTAACCAACACTATTTTCTATTACCACAGTAAATTAATAACAAAAGTCAAACAGGAGGAAAAAATGTGGTCGGAAAACCAATGGATGTATTGATGAAAGGGATGTGAGCATTCATACTTTAAAATATAAAATCAGAGCGATTCAACTCCTTATATTTCTGCTGTATGTATTAATAGCCTTCCTGTATAATATTGAGGTTTGGATAGACCAAAATGTAGAGAGGAGGCAGAGGCAGGGATGGTGAACGTTTAGTTCTAACAGAAGAAAGGCTTACAGTCTGAACACGGGTTTTCCAGCAGGTTTGATGTCAGGTGACAGAACAGACTGGGAATGATGTCAGGACTAAGATTCAAGGCTTTTGGTGAAAGCAAGCTGACAGCAGTACAGGAAGCGGACAAGAGAAAACGAAGGCATTCACCAGGTGGAAAGGAAAGGTTGAGTGTATCTCTGTGTTACACAGATTATCAGGCTTTCACTCAGACTGTCTATGTTATTCTGCCTCTGAAAGCCTCACTGCTGATCCATAGCATGACACCAGTTGGCTGTTCCCAGCGTGCCCTCCATCCCCTCCACATTTAAAATAGGCTAAATGGCCTCTGCTTAATAGTGCATGAAAAGCGAGTCACAAGATTTTCTGCACATGGACAGATTTTCCCACACAGCTCGCTCTGGATGAGGCTGGATTACACCCTGCAGCAGCATGAGCTCCGTTTGCTGTAAGGCTTCACTGATGGTTCCCAAACAATAAATACTCTACATGTCAGTCCCGGTGTTTACAGATGATTCTAGAGAATCTGTTGATTTTTTGGGGGGGTCTGCTTCGTGTCTACCAGCTGAAACCAGCATCTTTGTGTTGGAATATTGTTATCTTTAACTGTGAACCACTTTCTTCCTGTAATTGATTTTCATTTTAAAGTCGTAAGAAAATAAAATTTAAATGTCAAATCATTCTGGTTTAAACATTTATATAAATGTACTCTATCAGACAATATTGTCCCAAAATTTAGAACATTTTTAAACAAAATCCCGTCTTAAAATCTGTGTTTTTTCGTTATCTTCTGCAGGCCAGTTAGTTCTATGTCAGCCTGAACACCTAAATATCAACGGTCATCTGTCAATCAAATTTTTTCTTTCGTACCATCTTAATTCATATGTCGCAGCTAATATACGCAATGATTGAAATCAGAATAATTTCCTTTCCCACTGAGTCCCATCCAGGTGTAACAGGGATGGACGTCTGTGTCTTCAGCAGGCGTAGAGCTAACAGAACTGGCAGCGTTGCGAAGCAAGGGCTCAAACATGTACGGCTGGAAGCCTTCTACACCAAACCAAGCTTCTGCCGCCCTGGCGTCCTCTTCCACAACATCTTCGTCCCCGCTTTCCTCCTCTAAATAAACATTGTATGACGGAGGAGACTCATCCACGATCTCCGACACTAAACTCTCCCCCCCCCCCTTTAAAGACCGACCCTCAGAATCATAGATGGGTTTCAGATATTACAGGCTAACGAATCACGATGGAACCAAACGACCCATTCATCAGTTACCATTTGCATGTTTCCAAGCGATACAAGGCTTTGTCTATATAAGACTCAAACTCACTGCGGATCCAGACATTTGAATTGAGAAAGCTTCCTGGAGAGGTGGAGAAACGTCTTCAAATCTTGGAAACCAAGTCCAGTGGATTTTTATTTTTATTTTTACGGAATGACTATGACCTGGATGACTGAGAACCTTCATCAGCATATCTCCTCCTCTTGCATGTTTCCTCTGTCCATAGTGTTTCTTGACAGTGTCGTTTCTAAGTCACCAATTTAGTGCTACTTGGTCCCAATGGAATTTCCCATTGCACCGGCCACAATCAAACTTGCTTGCAAACCTTCCACCACAACAATCCTGCCCTCTTGATAAACGACCAATCACATTCACTTTATTCAGTCGTGTATAGTTGGGCACCACTCTGGAGAATTCGGAAATGCAACGCATGGAACAGCTGTTTTCCTACGACTTTAAGTCTTTTGCAATATCTTGTTTTGAGTTTTGCAGATTTCTCTGTGAGTTAGTCACTCTGTTGGTTGCCCCGGCAGTGATCTTTACTCTTTTAGGTTCTGACCAGAGGTGACGTGAAAAGTGAAAAGTGTTTACTTTGAAAGTGTCTATATTAACACCACTTTTTATGTTTCTTTTCATCGTTGCCATTAAAGATAATTCATACACGTTAGAGATTCATTTTTGAAAATGTTTTCATTAAACCAAGCGGCATATTCACAAAGAAGCGTTTAAATGAGGCCTTTAAAAAGATTTCTACACCTCTACAAATAAAGGACATATGCAAAATGATTTATACTGGTATAATAAATGGGGGAACGTCTTCATTTCCACTTCATAAACAGAATGCTTCCTATAACTGCTAAAAAGATAATAGCATGTTTCTACTGGTGATAATTTTTCCAACGTTCAGGTGCGTTCACACTGATGAGAGCGCAGCTGTTTGTGGTACGGAAAACACTTCGGGTTTCTATTCATTGGGATAATAGACTGAAAGGTTGTGACCATCTTCTCTCCTCTTTTAGATAAAACTTCCTAATTATCTAATTAGCCTCCAGCTAGACTGCTCCAGATGTTTTTTGTTTCCATTTCTGCGGTTTATTCTGAAAATCTCTTCAGCTGGAAGTGAAGCTGGTGAGGATTCTCAGTCATCCAGGTCAAAGCTATTCAAAAAACAACTCAAATGAATCCACTGGACTTGGTTGTTCAAGGTTTGAATTGAAAAAGATTCCTGGATGGGATGCCAAACGTCTTCAAACTTGGAAACAAAGTCCAGTGGATTGTTTTTTAACTTTTCTTGGAATGGCTGGACGTGATATAATCAACATTACAAAATACCAGTGATAAAAAAGATCCAGCAAACGAAGCGCTAGACTAACATTATCCCCTGATTTCCTCATCTCTCCATCTTATTTATTGTTATTCTTCTTTCATCTTTATACTCGAAGTCAGAACAAAGTGAAACAGAAATGTTTTATTATTTCCTCCATTGTTGGCATTTAAAACATCTCACTTTAAAAACAGCTTTCACAAACTGGAAATGAGAAAAGTTTTCCTGAAGTATCCACGGCGACTATATCGTGAATGTACAGCATTTGACTCTATATAAATAAAGTTATATTTAATCTCAGGCATAGTATCTGCTTTGCAGACCTCATTAATCAGATGTTTGCAAAGCTGAAGTCCCCATCCGGGAGGCGTCCCTCTGGGTTCCTAGTGGTGGAGCTGTGATGGAGCATTTAACCGCTAAGCCTTTGGCTCATTACCACAATGCTCCATTATAGCCATTGGATCAAGGCTGGAACTAAACACTAACCCCACTTCCACAGCTGGAGGCTGAATCAAATTGCTTGTGTACAATCCCAGCATTATTTCCTGGGTTCTCCCTTCTTGAGCCCTTCCAGTTTTCAATCCTTTGCTGTGAGCTGTGAGGTAACTGACATGCAGCTCTTCAAATGGAGGAATCTTGAAAGAAATCCTGTCAGCCTATAGTTATGCTCTGCTCCTCACAACGATTTACTAATACACAAATTATCCTCTTAGAGTCCTGCAAACTCATTTCTTCGGTACACGGGTCAAAACTAGACACTTCCCAAACATGACAGTCAAAGGGAGTTTTAGATTCTTTGCAGCAGTGGTGCCGTGAGAATCGCTGCTTCTTCCAGTAGTGAATAATTCAACCACACGGTAGGATTCACTGCAAAGTGAAAGCATGCCTCCAGTCTAACTGAGTCAGCCTGCAATAATGGAGGCAATGATTGATTGTGGACCGACCCTGATGGGACACAGAATGACGCACGGTAAGTGGAGGGAGTTTAAATCAGTGAACCGTTGCAAAGGTTCAGCACTGTGTGTAACATCAACCAGGATGCAGTTATGCAGCTTTGTCTCTATATACTGCATACTGCAAAAAGGATCTATAAATAAGAAAAAATTTCATAAATTAGGTGTATTTACCCTTAATTTTAGTAGGTAAATTAGATGTTTTACTCTTTAAATAAGAAAATTAGATAATATGCACATAAAAAATGCAAAAAATGCAAATGCAAAAAAAAAATGCAATTGTTTTTTTTTTTTCTTATTTTAATTGTAACTTTTCTTGTTCGATTTGCAAAGGGTCTCACTTACCTCCTCAATTCAACAACAAATACACCTATTTTAAGTTTAAAATTGCTAATTAGGCCCGAGCAGCATAGCGCTGCGAAGGCCTATTGTATTTCGAAAGTTTCTTATTATTATTATTATTAGGCCCGAGCAGCATAGCGCTGCGAAGGCCTATTGTATTTCGAAAGTTTCTTATTATTATTATTATTAGGCCCGAGCAGCAAAGCGCTGCGAAGGCCTATTGTATTTCGAAAGTTTCTTATTAGGCCCGAGCAGCAAAGCGCTGCGAAGGCCTATTGTATTTCGAAAGTTTCTTATTATTATTATTATTATTATTATTATTATTATTATTATTATTATTACGATTCTTGTAGCACTTTGAACGCATTTTACGGGGACTTCGCATATTCAAAAACTCAGGAAAACTTGGCAGTAAATTGTCCCCCGCGTGAAATAGCCGTTCTATAATGGAATCCAAAATGGCCGACCCCAAATTACGCCACAGCGCCACCTAACGTGAGTTGGGGGAAACTGTAAGTCCCAGAGATTTGAATTTTGGCACATAGGTAGATCTCATCAAATCATGAAAAAAAGTCTCTTGGAGGTATGCCCTAAAACCCACAGGAAGTCAGCCATTTTGGGTCAAAGTGCGATTTTTGGCCA